>NC_068394.1:2448673-2751173 GCF_023724105.1 Carassius gibelio | reverse complement strand
TATTCTAGGTTAGCCTTTTCTATTTAATATCAAAATCATTTTTAGTACTGAAATTATTTCTTTAAAATATATAATTTATGATTAATATAATAAATGATATATTTGTATTATTTATAAGTTTTTATTTAATATTAATATATTTTAAGTTAAATTATTAAATGATTTTAAGTTCGCTTTAAATATGATTATGAAGTTAGCTTTTTATATTTGATATAAAAATATATTTTTGAAATTGAAAATTGCATATTACCATGAAATAATAAATATTACAAATACATTATTAAATATAAATCATTTGTATGTTATATTCAGCAATTTATTATCTATAACTTTTTAAGTTTATTTAATATTTATATATTTTTAGTTTGTATTCATAGATAGATAGATAGATAGATAGATAGATAGATAGATAGATAGATAGATAGATAGATAGATAGATAGATAGATAGATAGATAGATAGATAGATAGATAGACCTACACCTGACATAGCCTTATTTCCACCGCTCTACTTTTTATTTCTAGTAAAATAGAACAGTCTTCCCATGAGCCTCCTGGGCCAGACAGAAGATTTATTACTCGAGCTGGTATCTGAATGATGGATAGAGCAGAAAAGTCTGGTTATTTTAGATGGCATGATGCCCAGAAGAGGAAGAGGAGTGCAGGTAAAGTGGAGAAGCGCTCCGGCTGTGTCCTGATAAATCTGCACTAGCTGCAGAAAGAAGAAGATATTATCAACTCATACAGATTTATTAATAGTCATGACAAAAAAGTCCCCTACATGTATTTATGATCCCAAAGCATCACAGTGATGAGACTGCAGTCATGGTTGACTCCTAGTTTCCACGGTAACAACAGCCCATGCAGCACCTGACCTACATATGTTGCATTTGAATGCAAACACCCAAAGACCATCTGCTAAACGCACAGACACACACACACACACACACACACACACATACATGTGTGTGTTTGATACAGTCTTGCATTCTTAGTTCTGACTAAAAATAGACCCATCAAACACATTAAATTTAGCTGTCTGCCCAGACATGAGCCAATTCTGGCACAAAAGCACAGCTTCATGTGTTTTACACAAAGAGTGCAACTGTTCGGTTTTATTATAGTACCCACACATCTCAAAAAGTATCTAGAGTTTAATCACAAAGTCTTTTAGTCTGTTATACAAGTGAGCTTTTGTAATATATTATATTATAATTATTAATAGATGAATAATTTCCAATTCATATAATTTTTTTAATATAAAATGTAATATTCTATAGGTTAGGTTTTCATAATAATGTATTTTAGCTCAGCCTTTCCTATTTAAAATTACAAATATTTTTCATACTGAAATGACATATTTAAATTATATCATTTATTATTAAAATCATTTTATGATAGATTTATCGTAAATATATATATTTTATCTATAATTTATTTTTTGTGTAATATATGAATATACTTTTAAGTTCGCTTATTATTAATTTAATAATTAAAATAAAAAATTATATATATTACAATTATATTTGTAGTATTTATATAATTAATATATAATGCTAACTTTATAAAATCTATAATCTTTTTTTGTTTATATTATAATATATTTTATTTTAGCTTGTGTGTGTGTGTGTGTGTGTGTGAGTTTATGCTAGCTTTTTATTATTTTTAAGTTAAATAAGTTTTTTGTTTACATTGTCATGAATCTTAATAATTTAAATATTATTGCATTTTATGTTCTCACATCCTCCTTTTCTCTTGAATTCATTTTATGTTTTATTGTCATTCATGGTTTTTTTTTCTGATCAGAAGCTGCAGAATTAGCATGAAAGGTCTTTTACAAATAAAATCAAAACAAGATCACACAGCGATTTAATTACCGACTGGTCAATAATTATATTTAGTGGTCAAATATCAACAAGTTTAATACTTATTTTGAAGTGTTTAGTCACTGGTCAAAAATAAGGATTTTCTATGTTGTTTTTCTTTATTGTTTTCCATGACTAAACATGTATATATATATAAATATATAATTAAAGCAGGTTTTTTCAATTATTTCATGTGCATGCATGTGCAACTACAGTTTGCAGAGCGTTGCGTGTGCATGTATCACTGCATGAGTCTGTAATGTGTTACAAGTCGATGATTCAAACATCCTGTCAGCCAGAGTGAGTCAACATCTCATTCACAAATAAATGAACAGATGCTTGCATACGCATACGCTGAGGAATGAGCCAAACACATCCTGAAATACCCTGCTGATGCCTCAAAGCCTCTCCATTCATGACAACACTTTCTTTTAATCAGCCTGTCAAACACTCCCCAGGTGATCCCAGCTTACCTGCAGAAACCATATGGAGAAACACAGAGAGAGAGAGTCTGATTCCTCAAACGTGGATCAACAGCTCATAAGAGTCCAGATGCCCTGCAGTCAGCTCTCAAACTGCCATCAAAACCTGTGTTAGAGGTAAAGAGAGAGCAAATAAGAGTTAAATGGAGCTCAAACCCATTCCGATATGATCTGTAATCCGGCAAGGATGATTTAACACAGCGAGATGAATGAAGAGGAAAAATTGGGCCATCTTTATTCTCTCTAAACCATCTTATTCTTTCTCTACATCACTTCTGAAAACACCTCATGACTGTGAGCCATGATGCAAACAGTTTTGTCCTTATAAAATGCAGATGCTTTGTTATAATTTTGCCTGGCATGAAAATGACATTGCAGAGTCTTTTATAAAGGCAGGAATATTGATATATGTGTGTGTGTGTGTGTGTGTGTGTGTGTGTGTGTGTGTGTGTGTGTGTGTGTGTGTGTGTTTCAATATTAATATAATTGAATGCTGTGGGTTGTTTTTATAATCAATAATCAATAGCTTTCTAAGTTAAGTTAAGTTTAGGTTAGCTTTTTCTCTTTAATTGTCAAATATTATTAATGCCAAAATGACATTTACTATGCAGTCATATATATTCAAATATATTATTTAATATTAAAATAAATGTATGCTAGAGTTAGCTTTTTGTAATTTAGCTTAAAATGTATTATTAGTAATATTTTTATATAATTATAGTTCTTTGGCCTTCATATCTGCAAAATGCAAATGCAATAGAAATGCAACTAATAATAAGATACTAAAATGCATCCAAAACAGATAAAGATTAGATTTAATGATGGATTTGTTTCTCACAAACACACAGCTTTGGGCTTCACAAGATATTAATTGATGGACTGGAGTGGTGTGGATTACTTGTGGATTATTGTGGTGTTTTTATCAGCTGTTTGGACTCTCATTCTGACGGCACCCATTCACTAGAGCATCCATCGGTGAGCAGGTGATGCAGTTCTACATTTCTCCAAATCTGTTCAAATGAAGAAACAAACTCCTCAGCATCTTGGATGACATGAGGGTGAGCAAATATTCATTTTGGGGTGAACAAATGTTTTCACTTCAATGATTATTCCTTTAATTTGGTCAACAAGATATAAACAGACTCAACATCTCTACTCCACTTCACAATAACAGTTCCAGCGGCAGCGATAATTACAGCTCACATGTCATGCAAGACCTTAAAAAACCTCTGTGCAATTGACTGTACCACAAAAACATGTGCAGTATTTACTTGTGGCTATGTGTAGGCTTTTTTGGGTGCACGCGTCTGCCAAAAACAGCTTTGAGGACATGAGGAACTGACAAGAGTGCAGGAATTATACATAGAAGAGGCAAGTGATACAGATACAGAGAGATGCAGAGCGGGTCGCTCTCATCCAGCACACATGATTCAACTCATCAGCTCATTAGCACACACTTCAGTTTACTCAAAAGGAAGTGTTAGATAAGTAAGCTAGTTACTAAACTACTAGTAGCTATAATTTATATAATATAAAGTGCAGGAAAACCTGGTTGGCTGTTATATTTGCTACTATATCCACTGTGCTGATTACTGTAATGCAGTCAACATGATCTCTTATAAAATAAAAGTAAAAACTCCTGTCTTTCATTTTCAGTGTGATGAATGAACCAGAATATGATTTTTAAACACAATTAAACACACAAAATAACACAACATGAGACATATGACGACAATTTGTCATATAACCTACTGTCTGCATGTTTGGTTGCATATGCATACGTCCTGGAAAATTCACAATCTGTGGACAATAAACATACTATATAATAAGTGTATAGCCTATGGAAGTATGCTATTCTCAATGCAACGTTATCTAATATTGTGAAGACAGCGACCTCTTGTGTTGCAAGTGAGAATTTATGGATGTATATTTGACTATGATCCCTTGGAGACTAGATTTGACTTGAATATACCTTTTTCTTTCTTTGGTTTTCTTCACACATGACGTTAATTTTTCACCTCTTCACTTATGTTTTGTCCTTATTAAACAGCTACATTTTTTATCAAATTTAATAGTGAAAAAACTGTTGTAAGACTTTTCTAATTTTCTCATAACACATATTGAATTTATTTACTCAAAACTAGCCACAAAACTGATGGACACTTCAGTCCCCCATGATCCTTTGCACACTATGCACAGGGAAGTTGTTTGGCATCACAGAGTTCGACTTCACCGATCAATGTATTTTTCTATACTACTGTAATATTTAATTTAAAGTTAAATTGGGTACATCATTATGGTCAAAACGACATTGTACTTCAACAAAAATACTTTACAGCTACCTTTTAATTTGCATTTGCGAGCAAACTCTCACTCAATACACCACTGACCCACTTTATTTAACTTAAAAGATATTGGGGGTCGTTAAGGTCACGCAGAAATGCATACCAAAAAATAATTTGTATTTTTGACCCCTACAACATTCATCTCTTCGAAGCTCTCAATCTGGAGGGTGGACCCTTTGAAGTGATTGAGGCAAAAAAATTGAAGTGTCTGCTAATGGGCTGATGACTCAATGAATCACTCATTAATGCAGTGACTTGCTGCCACCTACTGGCAGTTTATAGATAGCTTGCTTTTTTTCAACATTTTATTTTTGTATATTAACAAAAATAAGATTATTTATAACAGATTATTTATGCAGTTGTAATTTTGAAAGTATTTTGTAAGTTTTAATTCAATCAATGATTGAAATGGTGGTAAAACTAAGGGCATTATTAACTGTCTTTACATTTATTTTGAAAGATTATGGAAAGGGGCGTTACATTTTCAACGAGTGCTTGTGGTATTCGGCCAATCACAGTGCAGTGGGTCAGTTGGCCAATCAGAGCAGACTGCGTTTGTCAGAAGGAGGGACTCTGTAGAAACAACGCGTTTGATAGAGGCGGGGTATATAGAGGAACTACTGTACAGTATTTTGAAAAATAGGACTTGACTTGACTTGAGACACGATGACTTGAATGACTTGAGTGTTAATCACATCATGTTTTAAGTTTGAATATAAAATATATAAATTATTTTTAAAAATAAAGTTGATTACTCAGCTGGAGCGCAGGCTGAGAATAGCGTCGTGACTGGATCAGGACACTATCATCAGTCATGTCCTCTCTACCTTACACACACCACGCCCACTTAAATCAGATATCACATCACATCAACATGTCAGCCTGAGAGGTACCGAGGGTCATCGCTTTTGTCTTCAATAGTTCGCGCCTAAAAACGCGTGGAAAACGCTAGTCGCGCCGCTTTCTCCTTCTTTCCAAAGCACTGGGGCAGAAGTGCTCCTGGGGCGTCTGTCGTTGCTAAGCATCCATTACACGCTCTCTCTCAATGAAGATGCGGAAATTTCAGCAAAGGATAAATGGATTTGCAGGACTAAAAATCGCTCGCAGTAGCTCTGCTACTAAATTCATTTCAAAATGGCAATCCATATACAGCTATGAACAGCTGTTCCTTCATGTTAGCTGAGCTTTCAACGTTGATTGATACGGGAAAGAATGAAGCTGATTGGTTAGTTATTGTCACATGACCTGCGGTGCGCTTGCGGCATTCTGAAAAGTTTAGATGTTTTTAACTCGATGCGCCTACATTGGAAATAAAGAACTTGCGCGTGCAAAAGACGTGATGTGAACGGCCCCTAATGATCCGCTAGCAGGCCGTCAAAAAACGCATTCCAGGGGCGGCGCTAGGGCTGGGCTAAGGGGGCATAAGCCCGAATATTTTGTTACCTAGTCCTTCTCATAGAGCAAAACAATTAATCAGAAAAACAAATGTAGCTGCCGCGATTACCCAATCATGAGAAGTGCATATGTAAATTGTAGAGTCACACTGAAGACATCAAGGGCTATTTGAGCAAGAAGGAGACTGATGGGGTGCTGCGCCAGATGACCTGGCGTCCACAGTCACCGGACCTGAACCCAATCCAGATGGTTTAGGGGTGAGCTGGACCGCAGACAGAAGGCAAAAGGGCCAACAAGTGCTAAGCATCTCTCGGAGAACTCCTTCAAGACTGTTGGAAGACCATTTCAGGTGACTACCTCTTGAAGCTCATCAAGAGAATGCCAAGAGTGTGCAAAGCAGTAATCAAAGCCATATGACATATTTTCGGTTGTTTCACACTTTTTTGTTATGTATATAATTCCATATATAATTCCACATGTGTTAATTCATAGTTTTGAAGCCTTCAGTGTGAATCTACAATTTTCATAGTCATGAAAATAAAGAAAACTCTTTGAATGAGAAGGTGTGTCCAAACTTTTGGTCTGTACTGTACATAACAAAAAAGTATGAATCAACTGAAAATACGTCATATTTATATTCTATACTCTGAGAGAGAGAGAGAGTGTGTGTGTGTGTGTGTGTGTGAGAGAGAGAGAGAGAGAGAGGAGAAATGTAACAAAGTTTAATGTTGTATGTAAACTGTGTTTGAGAGAGAGAGAGAGAGAGAGAGGTGTTCAGATAGGAGTCTGTTGGATGTTTAGTTTTATGGACTCAATGTTGAAAATGTAAAACATTTCAAACACTGTTGGCGGAAGTGAAAAATTTATAATTTTAGGAAGTTACAATTTTGTTTGATTCCATGATGTATTTTACTGAACATGAGTATTTACAATGCAAATCCAAATTATTTTAATTTACTGACAGTTACTTATATCTTGTCTTTTAACTTTATTAAGATCATATTCTGCAGGTCAAATAACAATATTAAGGTGACTTGACTTGGACTTGACTTGACATAGCTTGTGACTTGACTTGACTTGCCCAAGAAAAAAATACTTGGGACTTACTTGAGACTTAAAGGTTAAGACTTGAGACTTACTTGAGACTTGCACATGTGTGACTTGGTCCCATCTCTGGTATTGATCCTCAAAAAAAAAAAAAAAAAAGAAGAACATGGTCAGGGTTTTCAAAACAGGGTTTTTAATGTGATATTTATAGAATTCAAATATGAAATCTATTTTAATCAGATGAGTAAACACTTTTGTTATTTTGTACCTAAGCAATTACATTCATTTTTAAGTGTTACTGAAATGTCAAAATAGATTTGGGGACTTAAGGCTATGACGCATCTGTGAAGCAAAAAGTGTAGGAAAAGTGCGCAGCGTAGCAGTGCACACAAAGGACGGAGGCATCTTTCTGGGAAGCACTGTTTATGTCTCCGGGAATGTGCGTGTATTCATCCAGATTCACCGCCCACGCGCGCGTGGAAGAGGCTGACTGGAGCAGATCGGTTCCTCCACACACCAAAAGTTACTGAAACTTCACAGAACACTTTAAACCCGTTCAACCGGGCGTCGGGCGTCGGGCGTCACGGTAAGCAACGCTTCTCCATTAAACCGCACAATCTGCGAAGATCTCGCTGCGGTTCTTCTTCTCGCTCTCTCTCGTCTTCTTTCTCGTTTTCTCACCAAATTGTTTTTGAGAGAGACCGAGTCTGCTGGAGTTTAAACTTCTTACTATTGCGAAATCCACTGTGCATTCTAAGTAGGTTAAATGCAATGCTTTTTCTCAGTAATAAACTATGATTTCTGTAGATCTTGTGAGGTTAGATGCATAGAACTGCATAAAGATGTCGAAAAAAACCTCTAAAAAATAATTTAAATACATCTTGTGACGTCACGACGAGACTGTTGTTTGTATATATTACTACATACTGTGCAGTTTACATTGGCTTAAAAACAATATGCAGTGTGCAAATATGAAGATGTAGTATGCACCTGAGTAACATGGATGTTTAATTCAGCCACTCGTGTTATCAACTCGAAAATAGTAGGTTTGTAGTTGTTCATATACAAGTTTATTTAAAATATATCTCAACAAAATATTCATTAGTAAATGCATTTATCAACTCAAACACATTGCATTGCGATCTGTTGTGCACTGCTCATGCAAATGTGTTCTGATTTTTGAACTGGTCTATAGAAAAATGTATGCTGTGCACATGCAGTTGACATATATTATAGCTGCAAAAAATATTAAAAGTAGCATGCTTTTCTAAACAGACATTGTCTTCCTTTTCAAAATCCAGTAGATGTTTAAGATCTAGTTCTTCATTGTCATAGCAACAAGAGAAGGGTCTAGTCTGTTATTTGCCAATTTAGACTATAAAGTGTGACATTCAGCTTCTGGAAGTAGAAATCCCATTCATTTTCTCCATTGGGGAATTTATTTTTAACAGTAACTTATGAACTATTAAAGATAGATCTGCTGTATGTTGCGAGGTTGTTAATTGATGGAATATGCTGTTGTTAAAGCCATCTGCCAGCATTATTTCAACTTATATTTTTAAATAATCATGTTTAATAGTGGAATTCCTGGTGGAAAAACTACTAATTCACCAAAATGCTTTTTGGATTACCTCTGACCTACTTTCTATACAATCTCAAATTTTAACTTATGTTGAATTTTAGAATATTAAATTTGATCCAAATTTCCTCTTCATCTTGAAAACTTGAATCTGTAATTTTCAAAACTGGATATTTGCAGTCTTAAGATTTCAGAACAAAAATTTTGCTGTTTGAAAATACATGTCTTTAAAACTCTTCAATGAACATATTCAGTTGTGTTAAATTTCAAATGTTTAATATTCAGACAATATTCCACAATAGTGGAATATCAGTAATAATAATTCAAATTTACACAGTTTAAATTCAATAAGTTTTGTCATATTATAAGCTCCATACACATTTCTGATTAATGGAGTATGTTGTCAGCTGATGATGGCTCATATAGCTACTGTTGCGTAAGTGCTTGTGTGTTTTTGTGTGCCATAGTTCACACTTTGCTGATGCTGAAGAACCACACTTCCTCATAGCTGCTAAGAATATGGTATACTTAATAGTTTACACCACAAAAGTATATCTTTTATAAACTTCTGTATGGCTGAAATCTTATGCCAGCTAGTGATGATTGTATACTTACACTTGCAGACTCAATCAAGGACACTATTGCGAACTAGTTTTATTTTAGAATTATTTATATAGCATTATAGTATTTAGTAATATTTTGAATTAGCTTTTATTTTTATCTTTTCATTTTTTGTTCAAGTTTTAGTCATGTTTAGGCTAGTTATGTATGGAAGTCCTAAGAGGTCATGGATTAATAAAAAAAAATGTTCTTCCTTGTTTTGTCGTGATAATGACTTAATTATCTTGTGATCTCGACATAAAAGTTGTTTTCTGTTGATCACAACTTAATTATTTCATTATCTCATTATATTATAATTCTGTTTGCATCTATATCTTCATTTGTGCATCTTTTAGGTAGGCCTACGTGATTGTTAGTTAATAAGCAGGGTGTTGTGTTTATCTAGGACGTGATTCAACAATGTATTTGTAATGTGCATCTTTTCCTTATTTTATCTTTACTGTTAATCATTAAATGTATATCGATAAGAAATGTGATCAATATATGTAAAGTGTAGCCTTTAGGCTAATTTATTCAAGTAATGTTGTATTGTGTTGTAATCTTTCCTACACACACTTTTCAAACAGCATTTCAAGATTGTAACGCACGATATCACTCACAGCACGTCCTTTATGATTACTAAAAATGACATATTATATATAATATTATTTCAAATAAAAGCAAAATAAAGTGAGTTGAATCCAAGCAGCTCTAAAAGATTTTAGAATATTTTTCTGCATCCTTCGGAAAGGCGCTACGCCTGTGTTTTGTGGTGTTGCTTTATGAATTATTAAATGTCAATAATAATCAATACTGCAAAAATTATAGCAATCACGAAGAAGGTCCTTATTCTGTCCCAATTGTGTACAGTAAAGTGGATATACAGTATACAACACCCCATCAGTTATATTCAGGTCTATAGTGCCACCTGCTGGTGCAGTTGTGTAACTTTTGTTATGTTGAGATAGGGCTGGGCAAAAAATCGAATGCGTTTTTCACGTGCATCTCGTCAGTAAAGCCTGTAACAACTATCCTGAAACAACTATCATTGTGTCGAGAGCATTAGAAAATTAAGTCGCGATAATGAGAAAACGACATTCATTTTGTCGAGAGCATTAGAAAATTACTTTGCAATAACGAGAAAACAATTTTCATTACGTCGAGATCATGAGAAAGTTAAGTTGCGATAACAAGAAAACAACTATTGTTGTCACGATAATGAGAAAACGACTTGCGTTATGTCGAGATCATGAGAAAATTAAGTTGCGATAATGAGAAAACAACATTAGTTATGTCGTGATCACGAGATAATTAAGTTATCACGACAAAACAAGAAAGAAGAAAAATGTATAATCCATTGCCTCTAAGGGCTTCCGTAGTTATGTGCTTTTCTTTATATTAGTTTTTTTTTACCTTTCTATTTGGGTTTAATTTAGTTAATTAATAAGTTGAGAAAATGAGAAAACTTTCGTTATGTCAAGATCATGACAAAATTACTTTGTGATACCGAGAAAACAACTTTCATTATATCGTGATCATGAGAAAATTAAGTTGTGATAACAAGAAAACAACTATCGTTATGTCGAGATCATGAGAAAGTTAAGTTGCGATAACAAGAAAACAACTATCGTTATGTCGAAATAATGAGAAAATTACTTTGCAATAATGAGAAAACAACTTTCATTATGTCGAGATCATGAGAAAGTTAAGTTGCGATAACAAGAAAACAACTATCGTTATGTCGAGATAATGAGAAAATTAAGTCGTGATAATGGAAAAATGACAAAAAATTTATAATCCGTTGCCTCCAAGGACTTCCATAGTTATGTGCTTTTGTGTTTATATTCTTTTTTTTTTTTTTACTTTCTATTTGGCTTTAATTTAATTGTGTTTTCTTGTAATTTTGTAATTTTAGTATTTGTTTTTTTTTCGTTAGTTGCCAAGAATTTTTTTTTTCTTTTTTTTTCAGTTTTTAATTAAAATTTTCAGATTTTCAGATTTCAGAAGTCTTTTTAAAACCGAGCCGAGGGGGAAATTTTAATTGAAACAAGGGAACGAATCCAGTCGGATTTATAGTCAAAATGTATAATTGTATAAATATATGTATATAAAAATATACATGCATCAGACCAAAAGAAGTTAAATAAAAAGCACCCATCCATAAAAAGCATGGCTCCAGGGGCTGAACAAAGGCGTCCTGTGGGGAATCGATGCTTTTCTGTAAGAAAAATATCCATATTCAAAACATAATAATCACTTTAATCAAGCTTGCGCTCCCTGTTGTAAACAGAAGCAGTTCCAGGCGAATGACATATGAGTTCAGTTTTTCGTATATGGTGTTATACTGTTGCATGGGCTGTTTTCCTAGTGCTTGCCCTGGTTTTGAGTGGAATGTACTTTGTCATGATCCCTAGGGTAATGTCAAATGAATGTGAAGAGTGAAATATCTTGGAATTGTTTTGACGTTTTGGTTGTTTTGATACCTTCCAGTTCATAGATAGTCTTTGAGATTCCCGACATCTCAACTGCTATAGAAGCATTGTCTAGATTTTGTGGAAATGAAACTTAGTATGTTTTGAAAGTGATTGCATTCATCTGGAATGAACCTTCTGTTTTCCTTCCACAGGTCCTTTTCCCATCAGTCCTTGGTTATTATTGTATGCACAGAGTTTTTAGCCATGCGTGTGGAGCTGAGCTTAGTGTGTGTGGTGTTAATGTGCGTTTTCAAACAGACAAGTTCCTGTTTAATGATCAGCGAGGTCAACTGTGACAATCCCAAATTTGACACTAAGGAATTTGTGGAGCTGTACTATGAAGGTACGAATCCTACTTCTCTTGATGGATACACACTTGTGTTCTACAATGGCAAAGTGGACACCGCCTACCGGGTCATTGATCTGAGTGGACACCACACGGATCATCAAGGTTTTTTCGTGGTTGGCTCTTCTGAACTGAATCCCCGTCCTGCCATCTCTCTTCCACCCAACTCTGTTCAGAACGGGCCCGATGCCATCGCGCTCTACGGCTCCAACTGGGCACCAGTTGTCGAAGGGGGACCTGTTTCAGCAGTGGGGTTGCTGGACGCCATTGTGTACACTTCACGTAAATCTGTAGATGGCGCCGACGGCCTTGCGTCTGTTCTGACTCCCGGCTCGGTCACGTACGTGGAGGATGAGGCGGCTCTGGAGGGGGACGAGTCCATTCAGCGCTGCTGGCAGTCAGAAAACCTGTGGTCGTTCTACACCGGTCCACCGACCCCTGCGTGGGTCAATCACTGCCCGCCACCGACCCCTGCAGGGGTTTGGATCAATGAAGTCGACCTCAGTGGGCCGGACCGACGGGGCAATGTGGAACTCAGTGTTGGGATGGCGACCGGAACATATTCTTTGGTGCTTTATGATGTTACTACGGATCTGATTAGCACGAGTGTGGAGTTCATTGCAAAAGAGCCTGGAATATTAGCTGTACCAGTGAACACTGCGAGTTTGTCAGGTAGTGTTGATTGAATACTTGTTGATAAACTCATTTAAGCAGACAATTCTGATTTTTTTATTATTATTTATTTATAGTATTTTTTTATATTTTGAATTTATATTTAAATGTAGTTTTAATTGTAATTTTTGTTAAATTTGAGAAAATGTGTTTTAGCCATTTTATCATATTAGTTATTTTAAACTTTTCTAATTAAGTTTAATTTATTTAATTTAGCTTCAATTCTGTATTAGTTTTAGTAATTTAACATTTCTAAAATGTTTAAAAGTCTAAATGTCTAAAAGTTTTTAGGGTAATTATATATATATATATATTCATCTAAAATTTATATTTTATTTTATTTCAGCTTTATTACAATTAATAACTTTTTTATAGTTTTAGTTTTAATAAACAATAACAACACTGTTCCAAACTATTTAGTTTTTTCCCCCTTTAGATGTTGTTGAGTTAAATCTTAGAAATGTCCAGGTCATGTATTACTTCCAAATCAAAGGAAAAAAAATAATATAAATTATATTTTGCATAAAGTGAATGAAGCTCATTTTTAATACCATTTTAAACTAATTTTGTAAGATTTTTTAAATTTTTTTACCATTATTTTCATCACAGATATTCCCCCCTAAAGTCTTAGTACTATAATGGCAAGAAATAGAAACTGTGATAAGCTAATGAAAACCACGCTAACATGATTAAATAATATTTTTATTAATCAGAAATTAAATGTTGTGCAGCACATACTACTTTGATTGATTCTTACAACGGTACATTTATAAATGAACTTTACAGTTCAAATGTTCTTGGAGTGTCTTATATAATATATATGCTTTTTTTCTCTAATGTCATAATATAAGTGGTCTTAAATATGTTTTTTTTTTTTTAATAGAATTAACTTTTTATCTTTTGGTTTAGTGGTGAAATACGAATTGTACACAAACTTACTTGAAACTAAAACAGTTTTTCAATGTAATATTTGATCTTTCAGTGCCACTAAGTGCAGCATTGGCGTTGTATAAAGGCCCGGCATCAGACTTCCCTAAGGACGGCCCCCTCAGGCACGAACAGCCAATCGATGCCTTTGTTTACGGCGACTCTGCGCACATTCCCAGTGACAACCTCACAGAGACACTCATACCTGGGAGGAAAACCTTCATCCTCACAGACAGGTGCGATACAGTGCAGAATGCTTTATTGTGGCCTTTGTGTATTATAGTATGTGCTGTAATAATCCATGTCTGCATGCTGTAGTTTTCTCACAGTAGGTCTTCATGCCAGCCGCTGTGGTGTTGCTGAATGGACGAGAGATCCAGGACTGTTTGTAGCAAGGCCCAAGAGTCCCGGAAAACCCAATGACTGCGTTTGGTTTCAGTCCTGCCCGCTTAACATGAGTAGGTTTATCGATTCATGTAGCAGATACTACTTTTTCTACCAAGTTACAGCGAGAATTCATGCCTAAATTTAAATTCGGTCATCTTTTGCTCATTGTAATGTTGTTTCGATCCTGTATGAGTTTCCTGCAGCTGTTGAACACAAAAGATGACGTTGTAAAGAATGTAAGTAACCAAATTGTTGACGGCACCCATTGACTTCCATAATATTTTTTTCCAATACATGGAAGTCAGTGGCTACCAGCAAGTGTTTGATTACCAACATTCTTCAAACAGGTTGGGAACAACTCGAGGGTGATTAAATGTGTACTATACCTTTAAATACACGTTTTAGATGGCCTTTCATGCTTTTAATTTAATCCGACTTGTCGTTTCAGCCTCTTTCACGGAGTCAGGACGGACCCAGCCCCCGATTCATAGAGATGTTGATTTCCTGCTTAATGAGATCAACACTGACTCACCAGGAGCAACCGAGGACGAGGAGTTCATAGAGTTGTGGCATCCGTCTGGCTTCCGTATGCAGCTGGATTTCATCTGGCTGGTGATGATCAATGGACAATCTGGAATAGTGTACTATGAGCTGGAGCTGAATGGATATTACACAGATGATGACGGATACTTCCTGGTGAGCTTATGCGTATTTGGACACTTGTGGCACAGATGAGTCATACGATTGAATTCCGATTAGAAGTATGTGTCAGCTGTAAAAGAAAAGGCTGTTAACACTTTATGTACTGTACACTAGTGTTTAAAAGTTTGGGGTTGGGATGATTTTTGAAAGTAGTCTTTTATGTTTACTAAGGTTGTATTTATTTTATTAAAAATACAGTAAAAACAGGAATATTATGAAATATCATTCCTATTTCAAATATTCGTTTTCTATTTGAATATATTTTAAAATGGAATTTATTCCTGTGAGCAAAGCTGTATTTTTTACTCCAGTCTTCAGTGTCACATGATTCTTCAGAAATCATTCTAATACGCTGATCTGCTTCTAAGAAGCGTTTGTTATCATTTTCAATGCTGTGTAATGATTCTTTGATAAATAGAAAGTGTAAAAAACAGCACTTTTGCAACATTATAAATGCGCTTTTTTTTATTTGTAATGCATCATTGCTTAATCAGAGTTTTAATTTCTTATAATTAAAACTTAAAGCTTGAAGTAAAAAAACATAATGTTACAACTGTTAATCTTTCTGAATCGGTTCTTCCAGATTGGTAGTTCAAAGTTCAGCCCTGACATTAGAATCCCAATGAACGTTATTCAGAACGGACCGGATGCCATCGCGTTATATCGCAGCAAGTCTCCGCCCTCTGAAGAGGGTCCAAATATCCCCAGAAAGGGTTTGCTGGACGCGGTGGTTTATCGCTCTCGTGGGTCTGATAAAAAGGTTTCTGCGCTAACAGAAGTGCTGACTCCTGGACAGCTCCCTCTGCTGGAGGACATCAACGCGTTACCCGCCGACGAGACCCTCAGTCGCTGTGGAACCGAGAGACTCAACCTCAACGCTTTCAGGGTGAGATCTAGAGTTTCTGCTCATGGGAGCTTCAGACAGAATCCTCATTGAAGAATTTATAATTCCTTTTATTTTTATATATATATATATATATATATATATATATATATATATATATATATATATATATATATATATATATATATATATATATATATAATTTTTTTTTTTTTTTTAGTAGAATTTGTGAATTCATAATTCCTTTGTTTTTATTTATTCATTTATCTGTGTGTGTGTGTGTAATTTATTTTATTTTAAATTATTTATTTATAATGACTACGTTTTTATTTAAAATCATTTTTATAATTTTTTTTTACTGTATGCAGAATACATTTTTCTAGCATTATTGCAGCAAATTATAATTAAACATTATTAATTTTTTTATTATTTTTTATAAAAATTTAAAATTAAGTTTTATGAAAGAAAGAAAGAAAGAAAGAAATAAGAAACAAAAATGACAGTACTTTACAGAATGATTGTAAACATATAGTCAAAATCAAGAGCGAAACAATTGCCAGAAATTTCTTTTTTTCTAATAATTTAATTGATTAAAAAAAAATTGCAGTCTAATTTTATAAGAAATTTAAAAAAATGTATTTCAGTTGAGTAAAAAAAAAAGAATAAAATTTTTGGCAGTCTAATTATGTAATAATCAAGTTAAAGATGTTCAAAATCAGCAGTAACAGAGGTAGAGCAAATTGCATTGTATACAATCCTCCACCCATTGTGTGCTGGTACAAACCACACATTTGACCAAGGAAGTGGGTCGTCTGTGTAATTAATGCGTGCGTAACATTAACTTCCTGTGCAGAGTACACTTACTGCAAAAAGAGTACATTTCAAACCAGTCACAGGGTTTATTTTGCAATCCTACTTTCTTAGAACTGAATGTCCATCACATGTCACATTAACCCTCCATGTGTCCACAGGTCACTTCTCCCACACCAGGGAAGAAAAATAACTGTCCCCCAAAACCCACTCTACCCTCGCCTCCTGAGGGTCTCATCATCAATGAATGGGGTGAGATGTCCGGGGTAAACCAATCACAGAAGAGTATATTTATGGAGCTGACTGGTCCCCCGTTGACTCAACTGAATGGGCTTGTTTTGGTGTTTTTCGGGGAAAACGCTACAGAATTGAGCGTCCCGATCACTGGCAGCACAGGAAGTGACGGGTTTTATCTGATCGCCAATGATTCTCGCGCAGGTTCGTGTGTTTGATCTGGAAATGTCTTCTTTGTGAGGCACAGCTTGATTTGTTCGGATAGAAAGAGGATGATGAGTCTTGATACTGTTTTTTTTGGACTATAAGTCGCACCTGAGTATAACTCGCATCAGTCCATAAATAAGTCGCATTTATTTAGAACCAAGCACCAAGAGAAAATATTACCATCTCCAGCCGCGAGAGGGCGCTCTATGTAGACTACAGGAGAACTGAGCAGCATAGAGCGCCCTCTAGTGGCTGGAGACGGTAATATTTTCTCTTGGTTCATTTCTCTTGGTTCATGTCAAATTAATTTTGATAAATAAGTCGCACCTGACTATAAGTCGCAGGACCAGCCAAACTATGAAAAAAAGTGTGACTTATAGTCCGGAAAATATGGTATACAGATCATCTTTAGACACTTGTAGAAAATTCTTCAGTGAAGTCCAACCGGCTTTGAGAAAAATCACAATTTAAATTGATACATTGATTTAAAGCAAAATTAAATTTTATTAGTGAATAAACTACTTCTCACATGAAATATTATTGATGTCATATGAAATAATGTTGATTGCTGGTCTTAAATATATATATATTTATATATTACTATTTGAATGTATTGGTAAATATTCAATTAGATACAAAATAGTAGTTTGGGAATATAAAAGTGTTTCTTTTTCTTTAGGATTGTTGATACTCTATCAAGGTTGACATTTTATTTGTATTTTTATTTTATTTTTATTATTTTAATTGTTTTATGTATTTATTTTAATTATTTTTGAGTATTTTTATTACTTTTTGAATTTGATAAATTATATATTTTTCATTTTATTTATTTTTTATTTTTTTTTTACTGCTAAAAATTTGACTGATTAACCATGATTTTTCTAAAATGAAATTAACCCATAAACTGTCAACCTCAAATAGCATGTAATACATATATGTAACATTTCTTTATGACTTGGATAATTCCTTCAGTCTGTTGTTCTCTAAGGCAATCAGTGATTTCAGTTAATTAGCAGAGAACTGAATTAGTTTGCTCTTTCATCTTTGTGTTTGTGCAGATCAGGGTTTGCCAGCTCTGGGTCATTTGGGTGCAGTGCTGTTGTGTTTTGAGCCGTCAGGATCAGGATTGTGTGGGAGCGACTCGCATCATTTGGACTGGATAGTTTTTTCCAACGACCCGAAGTTAAAGCGAGTTCTCCAGCACAACATGACGCGCTTCGTGAACAAACTCTTCAAAAGGTTTGTTGGGGAGCTTTCTGAATGTGAATGCAGTGTGTTGTTGCTGGTGTCAGCAGTTTAGTACACCATGCACGTAACTGTCTTGTGTTTGTCTGTGGTTAGTGGGGATTCTTTATCTCGATGTGCATCAGATGGACCTGTTCTCTGGATCTCATCCCCGCCGACTCCACGAAAGCCGAACCTCTGCCCGAATCTCACCTTTTCCAGCTCCGCGGATCTATGCCTGCAGCCGGAAAATAATAACTGGCAGAGCGGATCAGGAAGTAAGTGTTTTTTAAAGGGATGGTTGATGAATATTGGCATTTATTCACCCTCATGTCTCATGTCTTTCCATCTAACACAAATTATTTTGGAAAATCCTTGCACAGCGGAAAATAACACAGTCCTGCTTGTTAGGAAAAAATGATGCTGGTTTCCAAACGAGAACTGCTACTTATTTTGATGATGCTGATTTCAAAAGCGTCAATGAAAACTTTCCAACATGTACAATTTATTACATTTTTTTCTTTACAAAGTAAGATTGAAGATTATTAAAAATGATCTCTCTCTCGGAGAAATCGTCATTGACCAACACATACACACCTATATATATATATATATATATATATATATATATATATATATATATATATATATATATATATATATATATATATATATATATATAATTAACAGTTTAACGCATGCAATTATGTTTTTTTATTTGTTATACTGTGCTCGTAGCGTGTGCTTTTAAAATGCACACACAAAAGTGGCTGCACGCATTGAATATAATTTCATATTAAAGCGCATAAGAAACTAAGGGTATGCAATGTTGTAATTATGTCATAAAGTTATCAAAAAAGTGATTTAAAGCTGCACTCAGGCTGTGCATGTAAGTATTTGTTATATGTGACCCTGGAGCACAAAATCAGTCTTGAGTCTCTGGGGTATATTTGTATCAACAGCTAAAAATACACTGTATGGGTCAAAATTATAGATTTTTCTTTTATGCCAAAAATCATTAGGATATTAAGTAAAAATCATGTTCCATGAAGATATTTAGTAAATTTCTTACCATAATTATATCAAAACTTAATTCACTTAAGACTTAGTTTTGTGGTCCAGGGTCACAAATATGAGTCCGATTTAAGAACATGAAATAAAGAATTAAGAATTCATCTAGATTTAATCTAGAATTTAGTGTTTGATTTCTGTATATTTCCTACTTGCTGAAGAGCACAGGTAAATATGACATTTATTATAATGAGTTTTTGTTGATTTTTTGTTGAAGTCTAATAAATATGAAAATTAATAGCCCTCAAGTATACTGTAATGCTGAATAGTCAGTGGTTAAATACAAGTCATATAATAATGTAATTCATGCATATTATTAAGTGTACTTATTAATACCTAAATAACGTATTAGTGTCTTTTAAAAGGTTACTTCCCGAGCGACTGCTTTTTTCTTCAAGTGCAGAGCATATAATCTAGATCATAATCTAGAAAATATAGTACGGATTCTACAAAAAACCCAGAGGGACCAGTTCAGTTTTTGCATAACAGTTCATGAAGAAAGTTTAAAGAATTCTGTTTCTGGAAACCCATGATGCGTGCACAAACATGAGGAACACACCCGGAGAATGAAATCTGCTGGAATGACAGATGACTCATGGAGCTTAGATGATTCATGTTTTTAACACTTTTCACTGGGTGTGAGATGACAGGGTTCCCACAGTCCTGAATCTTGATTTTTATGCCATTACAGTAATCAAAACAATCGTATATAGTCAGAAAAGTGGAAATATATGCTGGAATTCAAAGGTTTTGGGTCAGTATGATTTTTCTTTTATTTCTTAAATCAAGGAAGCATTAAATTGCGACTCTAAAGACATTTATGATGTTACAAAAGATTTAAATTTCAAATAAATCCTGCTCTTTTGAACATTCCGTTCATCAAAGAATCATGAAAAAAAAAGTAGCATGGTCTCCACAAAAATATTAAGATTTTCAACATCGATAATAATCAGAAATGTTTCTTGAGCAGTATATTAAAATGATTTCTTAAGAATCATGCTAAACTGAAGACTGGAGGAATGATGCTGAAAATACAGCTGCGCATCACAGGAATAAATTACTTTTAAAAACATATAGAATAGAATTTAGTTATTTGGAAATATAATCATATTTCACAATATTACTATTTTTATTGCATAGAAGCTCTCAGTTTTGAAGTCGTGTAACCTGCTTTAAAATGATCTCACGTTCTGCCTTTTTCTCTTTTTAAAAAGCACTTAATGTAAAATGCATCCATTAAAATAAGAGTATTTCTCCCCCTCAGATTGCACCCAGGAGGAGTTTGCTGTTTTATTAGAGCACTTGTGTAAATGTGGGATCTCAAGCTTGCATGTTAAAGGTAAGCCACCTGAAAACACACATTGATGGTGATAAAATTAAATTGTCTGGTAATGACAGTTTTTTTCTGGTCTTTTTCCCCGTTTGAGGTGTGAATGCGTCTTGTGAGGCGGGTCGGTTGTACACGCAGGGGTCTGTTCTTGCTGTTTCTGACCAACAGAGGGAGCGAATCACTGAGATACTGAACCACAACAAGCTCTCCTGTCCAGCTGAACACGGCCAACAGGTTCATGGAGGTACAGCACACACCTTTATGTAATGCTCTTATGGAAGCTCAGGGTTTATTTTGTTCTGAAGTAAGCGTGTGTTTGTGTGTGCAGCGGGGTCATCGGTCGCGCTGCAGGTCGGGCTTGTGTTCGCAGCGCTCCTGCTGTTTGCACTGGGTGCTGCACTGTTTGTCTATTTGTACAAAAAAAGGTGAGGACAGATCAGTTTGTGCGTGTGTTTTGCAATAAACTCTCTGTAGTGATTCCTGTAGGTTTGGGCTGTCTGTAGATTCATAAAAAAATCCAATAAATTACATTATGTGGCAATTAATAAATAATTTAATAGCAAGATACAGATTTACTTTTAAGTATCAAATGTTTTCATTTCATTTAATAAATTTAATCAATGTTTAAAAGCAGTTCAGCTTTCTTATTTTATCTTGAAAATAAAAATATTACATTTAATTTTAAAATATTAATTAATTTTAATTTATTCTAAATAATAAAATTAAAAATATATATCTTATTTTATTTGTAAATATTAAAATGTTCATTTATGCAAATTGATGAATTGATATCAATATACTGTTAATGTTTTTTTAAATTAAAAATAATAATAATTTGTATTCATCCCAATTAATTAATTGAATTAACATCAAAATATGATCTTATTTTGTTTATTCCAATTAATGCAAAATAATATCAGTATAATTTAGTAATAGTTTAACTTATTTTATATTAAAATATTAAATCAGTTTTATACATGCCAATAAAAAAATAAATAATTTAATTAATATCAGTATGCTGTTTAAAAGTAGTTATATGTAAAATATATATATATATATATTAGGGGTGTAACGATACGCGTATTCGTATTGAACCGTTCGGTACGACGCTTTCGGTTCGGTACGCGGTACGCATTATGTATACCGAACGGTTCGTTGGAGTAATTAATTATATTTGAAAAAAAAAAAAAAAAGAGAGAGAGAGAGAGAAATATAATGATATGCGTTCAACAAGGTAGCCCAATAACCCAAACAACGTAACAGGCAACGCCCCTGACACTCCCGAAGAAGAAAAAAACACCAACTTATATGTTTATGTTAGGCTACTCAGTCAGGCGCTCGCTCACTCAGTACGCGCTGAAGGCTCGTTGCAAAATAGCCAATGCGTTTAACAGACTAGAAATGAGAAGATCCTCCAATAACCAACAGGTCTGGTGTTTGGGTGCACTTTGGATTCCCTTTAAGCTATTATGGTGATGGCAAGAAAAAAACACCAGCGGGAATATCTGGGATATATGCGTCAGTACTATCTGGGAAAAGACGAAAAAAAGGAGAAACATGCACGCAGCAAACTATCCCTGCAGCATTTAGACACCGGTATTATAGCTTACAGGGAATCCAACCCAAACACCAGATCTGTTGGTTATTTTAGGATCTTATATTTCTGGTCTGTTAAATGCATTCGACATTTTGCAACGAGCCTTCAGCGCGTGCTGAGTGAGCGAGCGCCTTAGGGGCCGTTCACATATCGCGCCTAAAAACGCGTGGAAAACGCTAAGCACGTCTTTCTCCTCCTTTCCAAAGCGCTCGGGCAGAAGCGCTCATGAGGCGTCTGTCTTTGCTAAGCAACAATGACGTGCTCTCTCCATGAGACGCGGAAATTTCAGCGAAGGATAAATGGATTTGCAGCTCTAAAAATCGCTTGCAGTAGCTCTGCTACTAAATTTATTTCAAAATTGCAATCCATATACAACTACGATCAGCTGTTCCTTCATCTTGGCTGAGCTCTCAACGTTGTTACGGGAAAGGATGAAGCTGATTGGTTGGTTCTTGTCACATGACCCGCGGTGCGCTTGCGGCATTCTGAAAAGTTGAGATGTTTTTACATTTTGCTGTATCTAAAACGTATCGAACCGAACCGAACCGAACCGTGACATCAGTGTATCGTATCGAACCGAACCGTGAATTTTGTGAACCGTTACACCCCTAATATATATATATATATATATATATATATATATATATATATATATATATATATATATACTAAGCTAATCTTTGTTAATTACACGAATTGACCATTCTCCTCTTAACACAAAATACTTGAAAAATTGCACATTTGAGAACTTTTTACACTTTTAAGACAAAATAGAGCTGTAGTCTTTCAAATGATTAATGCAGTAAAACCACATAATTCTTTGGAGTAATATTGTAAATACTGTGCTACCATGAATATGGACATCATTCTGTACCGTGGTATAAATCAAAGAACCATCTCAAATGGCATGCTATTATACTTTTCTAAGAGTAATTTATAATGCATTCACAGTCTCTGTTTTGGGATCAGCCCATTTGTAGGATGAACGTGTCCTTGTGCATCTTTAGCATTTGAAAAACCCCCAAAACTCATTAAATGAAAACATGTTTGGACTCATTATGTGTATGTGCTCTTTTGGCAGGCGTCCTTCTGACTACCTCTCCATGCAGCTGAGCGAACAGACCGAGACGCCGCTCGAAATCTAGTGTGTCTGTATGAGCGTGCATGTGTGTGTGGATGAATTTCACTTGTTAGTTTATTATAAATCTGAATGTGTTTTTACTTTAGATGAATGCAGGCTCACAGTTTTACAAAAACCTCTTTAATTATGCAATGTTGATATTCCGAAGATTTTATTTTGTGTTTCATTTCTTTAGTGTGTATCAAATTTTCCAAAAACCATTGTTTTATTGAATTCAAGTGTATTTTTGATTCATAATGTGACTTTTTATGTACACACCCATCAGTGAGCAGTAAAGACTGTATAAACGCAATAATAGAAATCAGCGAATATTACAATTGCATCACATGTATCACATCATGTCAAGTCTCAAGGTAAAAATTGTTGTTGGTTTTAATCATTTCAAATCATAATTTTCCAAAATAACGATTCATTTCGCAATAAAGTTCAAGAGATTTAAAATCTTGGCATAGCAGCTTCATCAGCAGTAGAGAATCTTTCCTCTTTCATGAGTCTTTCTGCAGGTGTTGTGTTTACAGATTTTCTTTTATGCGTCTGCACAGTATTATGAGTCGTTCTCAGGGTCATCGCATCAGTGTTTGTCTGCAGTAAAGAGCTTTTCTGTGTGTGGAACTAGTGTGCATTTATGGTAATACAGAGCAAAACACATTACTTAAAGTTCACTGTTCGTGCAATTCATTTCCATTCTCAGTTGGTAATTGATCTTAACAGCCTGTTAATTAGATATTAGTGTTCTGACACTTAATTGTTATCCTAGGATTGCTCTTGACTCTAAATTTTAAGGACCGGTCAGACAGTCCTCTAGGCTTATTAAAGATGTAGAGCTGGTAATACCCTCACAGGAAATAAAGGGTTGAGAAGATGACTTTTTAATTTTTGTTTTTGTTTTTTTCATATTTTGTGAGTTTGCTAAACTAAAATACAATTTGGCAATTTTGCAAATTCTGGTTATTGATTGAGTCTTTCATCATTGATTTTGTTGATCTTATGTACATTTTGCAGAGGAAAATTTCTCAAATAATTCAATCACAATAAATGATTCTTTTTGTTAATATTGAATATGTGTGTTTATTTAATTTAATGTATTTATGTATTTATTTATTTATGCCATATGCATTACCATTCAAATGTTGGGGTTTAAATGGTTTTTTAATGATTGTGCAAGTCTTTATTGCTCACCAGGGATGCATTTATTTGAACAAAAATACAGTAAAAACATAAATATTATGAAATATTATTACAATGTAAAATAACAGTTTTCTATTTGAATGTATTGTAAAATGTAATTTATTTCTATGATGCAAAGCTGAATTTTTAGCATCATTACTCCAGTCTTCAAGGTCACATGATCTTCAGAAATCATTCTAATATCTTTATTCTTATTATTATCGGTGTTGAAAACTGTTGAGCTTCTTCATAATTTTGTGGAATTCATGAATTTAGATTTAGTTTTTTCAGGATTCTTAGATGAATAGAAGGTTCAAAGAACAGCATTTATCTGAAATAGAAATCTTTTGTAACCTTATAAATGTCTTTACCGTCACTTTTGTTCAATTTAATGCATCCTCGGCCACAAACTAACCCCATATTTACGTATTTATTTATTTTTAGAGGTCTGTATCATTGTGTCTCATTTGTCAGTCTGATTCTCTCTTTTCTCTTCCTGTTTTTTAATCAGCACTTCCTGTCCTGTCTGTATCAGATGCATCTTCTTAAGGCAAAGGCACACATATAACAACCTAAATTGACTTTTATTGTTTTATTTTTCCTGTATTGCATATACTTTTTTTGTACACATGCGTGACTTTAAGCTGTCTGTTTTGTTAATTTCACACAGCTGTACTCATGTGTGAAAATATGTGTTTTTGTGTTGTGAATATTTGCACAGTCCAGTGCTCTGTGTGAAGCGAGCGTGTGGAAGCGTGTGCTTGTGAATAGATGTGGTTTTGTGCACAGAAAGACAGCATGTCAGACGATTCTACACGTCAAAAGTGCATCTGTGGCCTGCTGCACAGGAAGAGAAGGAGGTGCGACAGGAAGGATAGAAAGAGAGGGAAAGAAAAAGACAGACGTGCGTGACAGAGACACTCAAACAGAGAAAGCGCCGAATGGAGGATGTCAATGAGGTCTGAGAGAAGTAGAGTAGTGAGAGCGAAGGTGAACAGATGCTAGTGAGACTTCCTGTGCTCAGAAACACACATGATGCTCCTTTGTTTGTGTGTTTGGAGACTCCAAATCTGAAGACCAATGAGATCAGCGTGACTCTGTTAACAGTGAGTATCGCTTTCATCATCAAACGTTTAGCTATACTTTTATATTATATATATATATATTATAAGGTGTTTGTCTTTAAACATTAGCCGTATGGAGTTCATTGCTGAAGAAAGTCTGTTTTCTTGAAAAAACAATCTTACAAACATTTTACCATGGTAAACATTGTTACATTTACTAATAATATTACTGCTGTAAAATCATAATATAATTTGTGCATTGTTTCTGAAGAAGTTTTTTTATGTGCTGCGTCTGCTGAATATATCTCGGTGTTCTGTTATGTGGTGTTCTGAGTGGTTACTATGGTATGGTATTTAGGATGATTGCTAGTGTATTCTGAGTGGTTACTAAATTAAAGGATGGTTGCTAGTGTATTCTGAGTGGTTACTAAGTTAAAGGATGGTTGTTAGTGTATTCTGAGTGGTTACTAAGTTAAAGGACGGTTGTTAGTGTATTCTGAGTGGTTACTAGGATAGAGGACGGTTGCTAGTGTATTCTGAGTGGTTACTAAGTTAAAGGGTGGTTGCTAGTGTATTCTGAGTGGTTACTAGGATAGAGGATGGTTGTTGGTGTATTCTGAGTGGTTACTAAGTTAAAGGGTGGTTGCTAGTGTATTCTGATTGGTAACTAAGTTAAAGGGTGGTTGTTAGTGTATTCTGAGTGGTTACTAAGTTAAAGGGTGGTTGTTAGTGTATTCTGTGTATTCTGAGTGGTTACTAGGATAGAGGACGGTTGCTAGTGTATTCTGAATGGTTACTAAGTTAAAGGGTGGTTGCTAGTGTATTCTGAGTGGTTACTAGGATAGAGGATGGTTATTGGTGTATTCTGAGTGGTTACTAAGTTAAAGGGTGGTTGCTAGTGTATTCTGAGTGGTTACTAAGTTAAAGGGTGGTTGTTAGTGTATTCTGAGTGGTTACTAGGATAGGGGACGGTTGCTAGTGTATTCTGAATGGTTACTAAGTTAAAGGGTGGTTGCTAGTGTATTCTGAGTGGTTACTAAGTTAAAGGGTGGTTGTTAGTGTATTCTGAGTGGTTACTAGGATAGAGGACGGTTGCTAGTGTATTCTGAGTGGTTACTAAGTTAAAGGACAGTTGCTAGTGTATTCTGAGTGGTTACTAGGATAGAGGACGGTTGCTAGTGTATTCTGAGTGGTTACTAAGTTAAAGGATGGTTGCTAGTGTATTCTGAGTTGTTACTAAGTTAAAGGATGGTTGCTAGTGTATTCTGAGTGGTTACTACGTTAAAGGACGGTTGCTAGTGTATTCTGAGTGGTTACTAGGATAAAGGACGGTTGCTAGTGTATTCTTAGTGGTTACTAAGTTAAAGGATGGTTGCTAGTGTATTCTGAGTGGTTACTAAGTTAAAGGGTGGTTGTTAGTGTATTCTGAGTGGTTACTAAGTTAAAGGGTGGTTGCTAGTGTATTCTGAGTGGTTACTAAGTTAAAGGGTGGTTGTTAGTGTATTCTGAGTGGTTACTAGGATAGAGGACGGTTGCTAGTGTATTCTGAGTGGTTACTAAGTTAAAGGACAGTTGCTAGTGTATTCTGAGTGGTTACTAAGTTAAAGGACAGTTGCTAGTGTATTCTGAGTGGTTACTAGGATAGAGGACGGTTGCTAGTGTATTCTGAGTGGTTACTAAGTTAAAGGATGGTTGCTAGTGTATTCTGAGTTGTTACTAAGTTAAAGGATGGTTGCTAGAGTATTCTGAGTGGTTACTACGTTAAAGGACAGTTGCTAGTGTATTCTGAGTGGTTACTAGGATAGAGGACGGTTGCTAGTGTATTCTGAGTGGTTACTAAGTTAAAGGGTGGTTGCTAGTGTATTCTGAGTGGTTACTAGGATAGAGGACGGTTGCTAGTGTATTCTGAGTGGTTACTAGGATAGAGGACGGTTGCTAGTGTGTTCTGAGTGGTTACTAAGTTAAAGGGTGGTTGCTAGTGTATTCTGAGTGGTTACTAAATTAAAGGATGGTTGTTAGTGTATTCTTAGTGGTTACTAAGTTAAAGGATGGTTGCTAGTGTATTCTGAGTGGTTACTAGGATAGAGGATGGTTGCTAATGTATTCTGAATGGTTGCTAAGTCAAAGGATGGTTGCTAGTGTATTCTGAGGGGTTACTAAGTTAAAGTATGGTTGCTAGTGTATTCTGAGTGGTTACTAAATTAAAGGATGGTTGCTAATGTATTCTGAGTGGTTGCTAAGTCAAAGGATGGTTGCTAGTGTATTCTGAGTGGTTACTAAGTTAAAGGGTGGTTGCTAGTGTATTCTGAGTGGTTACTAAATTAAAGGATGGTTGCTAATGTATTCTGAGTGGTTGCTAAGTCAAAGGATGGTTGCTAGTGTATTCTGAGTGGTTACTAAGTTAAAGGGTGGTTGCTAGTGTATTCTGAGTGGTTACTAAGTTAAAGGGTGGTTGTTAGTGTATTCTGAGTGGTTACTAGGATAGAGGACGGTTGCTAGTGTATTCTGAGTGGTTACTAAGTTAAAGGACAGTTGCTAGTGTATTCTGAGTGGTTACTAAGTTAAAGGACAGTTGCTAGTGTATTCTGAGTGGTTACTAAGTTAAAGGATGGTTGCTAGTGTATTCTGAGTTGTTACTAAGTTAAAGGATGGTTGCTAGTGTATTCTGAGTTGTTACTACGTTAAAGGACAGTTGCTAGTGTATTCTGAGTGGTTACTAGGATAGAGGACGGTTGCTAGTGTATTCTGAGTGGTTACTAAGTTAAAGGGTGGTTGCTAGTGTATTCTGAGTGGTTACTAGGATAGAGGACGGTTGCTAGTGTATTCTGAGTGGTTACTAGGATAGAGGACGGTTGCTAGTGTGTTCTGAGTGGTTACTAAGTTAAAGGGTGGTTGCTAGTGTATTCTGAGTGGTTACTAAATTAAAGGATGGTTGTTAGTGTATTCTTAGTGGTTACTAAGTTAAAGGATGGTTGCTAGTGTATTCTGAGTGGTTACTAGGATAGAGGATGGTTGCTAATGTATTCTGAATGGTTGCTAAGTCAAAGGATGGTTGCTAGTGTATTCTGAGGGGTTACTAAGTTAAAGGATGGTTGCTAGTGTATTCTGAGTGGTTACTAAATTAAAGGATGGTTGCTAATGTATTCTGAGTGGTTGCTAAGTCAAAGGATGGTTGCTAGTGTATTCTGAGTGGTTACTAAGTTAAAGGGTGGTTGCTAGTGTATTCTGAGTGGTTACTAAATGAAAGGATGGTTGCTAATGTATTCTGAGTGGTTGCTAAGTCAAAGGATGGTTGCTAGTGTATTCTGAGTGGTTACTAAGTTAAAGGGTGGTTGCTAGTGTATTCTGAGTGGTTACTAAATTAAAGGATGGTTGCTAGTGTATTCTGAGTGGTTACTAGGATAGAGGACGGTTGCAAGTGTATTCTGAGTGGTAACGAAATTAAAGGACGGTTGCTAGTGTATTCTGAGTGGTTACTAAGTTAAAGGACAGTTGCTAGTATATTCTGAGTGGTTACTAAATTAAAGGATGGTTGTTAGTGTATTCTTAGTGGTTACTAAGTTAAAGGATGGTTGCTAGTGTATTCTGAGTGGTTACTAGGATAGAGGATGGTTGCTAATGTATTCTGAATGGTTGCTAAGTCAAAGGATGGTTGCTAGTGTATTCTGAGGGGTTACTAAGTTAAAGGATGGTTGCTAGTGTATTCTGAGTGGTTACTAAATTAAAGGATGGTTGCTAATGTATTCTGAGTGGTTGCTAAGTCAAAGGATGGTTGCTAGTGTATTCTGAGTGGTTACTA
Organism: Carassius gibelio; assembly: GCF_023724105.1. NCBI lineage: Eukaryota > Metazoa > Chordata > Actinopteri > Cypriniformes > Cyprinidae > Carassius > Carassius gibelio. Next base: position 2,721,866 of record NC_068394.1, on the reverse strand, counting down.
AGTTAAAGGGTGGTTGCTAGTGTATTCTGAGTGGTTACTAAATTAAAGGATGGTTGCTAGTGTATTCTGAGTGGTTACTAGGATAGAGGACGGTTGCAAGTGTATTCTGAGTGGTAACGAAATTAAAGGACGGTTGTTAGTGTATTCTGAGTGGTAACTAAGTTAAAGGAAAGTTGCTAGTATATTCTGAGTGGTTACTAGGATAGAGGACGGTTTCTAATGTGTTCTTAGTGGTTACTAAGTTAAAGAATGGTTGCTAGTGTATTCTTAGTGGTTACTAAGTTAAAGGATGGTTGTAAGTGTATTCTTAGTGGTTACTAAGTTAAAGGATGGTTGCTAGTGTATTCTGAGTGGTTACTAGGATAGAGGATGGTTGCTAATGTATTCTGAATGGTTGCTAAGTCAAAGGATGGTTGCTAGTGTATTCTGAGGGGTTACTAAGTTAAAGGATGGTTGCTAGTGTATTCTGAGTGGTTACTAAATTAAAGGATGGTTGCTAATGTATTCTGAGTGGTTGCTAAGTCAAAGGATGGTTGCTAGTGTATTCTGAGTGGTTACTAAGTTAAAGGGTGGTTGCTAGTGTATTCTGAGCGGTTACTAGGATAGAGGACGGTTGCAAGTGTATTCTGAGTGGTAACGAAATTAAAGGACGGTTGCTAGTGTATTTTGAGTGGTAACTAAGTTAAAGGATGGTTGCTAGTGTATTCTGAGTGGTTACTAAGTTAAAGGACAGTTGCTAGTATATTCTGAGTGGTTACTAGGATAGAGGACGGTTTCTAATGTGTTCTTAGTAGTTACTAAGTTAAAGAATGGTTGCTAGTGTATTCTTAGTGGTTACTAAGTTAAAGAATGGTTGCTAGTGTATTCTGAGTGGCTACTACAATAGAGGATGGTTGCTAGTGTATTCTGGTTCTCTATATTTAAAAGTAACTGATTCTTTGAAATTGTCTATAATTATCATGGTAGCTATTTCTAAGGGTGCAGTAAATCAGTTTAGATCCTTTTATATAGAGACATACTGTATCATATCCACTTTAACCCAACCATGGGAAATATTTTTATATTTGTTATTAAAATAGCATGAAGGAAGTGACACACTGTAGTTAGATGAGGTTTTAAATATAACATGATATTGACACTGCAGTTTTTTTTTTTTTACTTTTTTTTTTTTTTTTTTTTTGCATCTCTGTTACTTTCTTATCTTGCAGTATGTGAACATTTACATCTTACATTGATTATGATCGTTAATTTTTTTTAGGACAGTTTGATTTAAAAACTTATGTATATATATACTTTTTTTTTTATTAAGGAAGGATGCATGAAATTGATCAAAAGTGCATTTACCGTAAAGCCGTATTTTGAACTGTTTATTCATCAAAGAATCCTGAAAAAATGTATCACAGTTTCCACAAACATATGAAGCACTGTTTTCAACATTGATAATAATCTGAAATGTTTCTTGAGCAACAAATCAGCATATGAAATCAGAATGATTTGTGAAGGATCATGTGACACTGAGTAAAGATGCTTAAAATTCAGCTTTTGAATGTACATTTTAAAATACATTCACATCGAAAACAGTTATTTTAAATTGAAATAATATTTTACAATATTACTGTTTTCATCGTATATATATCGAATAAATGCAGCCTTGGTGAGACCTTCAAAAGCGAAATATATATTTTTAAGTAATTTATTAATAATTTAGAATCATAATCTCTTATATACACACACAAACAAACAAACCTTTTCCATGAATTAATTCATTCAATGACTATAGCCTCCTTTTCAAATTAGCTGAAAGCTATATTTGATTATTACATTCTTTTGAATATGAATGCATATATACTGCTAGCTCTTTAATGATATGCAGGTTGTTTTGTCAATAGAAATAAGGGTTATTGTGGCATATGCTTTTTTTCATATTTGTCTTGTTTGCCACAGGCTTGTAAACTGTACCTCACATCTGTTTGGGATGGCTGTCATGCTGTAACGATGGTAACGCAGTGTTTATTGATGCATGTGGGTAATGAGGTTCAGACTTGGTTTCCAGAGAACTGACATGTGCTCCTCTGGCCCTTTCTCTACATATCTTAAATCACTCTGTGATAAGTGTTAGAAAGCATGTCCAGATTTCATAAAGTGCAAAATATACATCTAGGAAAAAAAGTAACAATGTTTGTCTGTGCGTTATGATGGTGAATGGATCTGTTTGATCGATGTGTGCTGCTGATGCTTGCGTTGTCTATCGGTTACAGGCATATGGATCCTACTGAATGACACTGAGGGTCTGACACACACACACACACACACAGCTGGACACGGTTTCTTAGTGCTCTGGGATGGATAGACATTCCCATATCCCATGGCAGGAGGAGTACTGCTACCTGGATCTGAAGTCCAATACTCAAAAACAAGAGACTAGCAAAAAGATGGAAGGTACAGGTACAAAGCCCAAACACATCACATTTAATTTATATTTTAATTTATATTTTTTATATAGTGACGCAGTATAGATTTATTATTATTAATTAGTAATAATTCATTATTATTGTAATAATACACACATTTTTGTTTATTATGATGTATATGTATTTATTATTATTTTCTCAGTAATAAGCCATATCAGTCACTAATATTAAATATTAAAGTATATATGCAACAGATACTTATGACAGTGCATAAAAATTACAAATAAACTCAAATGTTTAATGTTTAAAATTTGTTTGTTTAAAATTGTTTATTTTTATAAATATATGTGGTGTTTAATATATTTACATGACAAAGAAATATTGATTTATAATACTAATAATTTCTTGGCTGTCAACTATTAATATTAAATGTTAAAATATGCATGCAGCCTCAGCAAATCTATGTGTGTTTGTGCATAAAAATGCCATTAAAGCATGTACTTTAGTTTTTAGTGTTTTAATTTTTTATGTATATTTGTATTTAAAAATTTTAATTTAATTTTTAAATATAAATCGTATTATATATTTATAATACTGTCCTTTTTTTCTCGGTTTTCATCTATTAATATTACTGTAAATATGAAAATGCATAAATATAAAAATATATATTCATAATTTTAAATAATTATGATTAATAAAAATATTTATCAATACGGGCCAGAAATTCAGTATCTGTGTATCCCTTATTTTAAAACCGTATGCATTTCTTACACTGAATGATATGTTTGTGTATGTGTTTGTTCCTCAGATCCCGGGTGGTTATGCAGACACCAGACATTATTGCAACGGTTCTTATCCTCCTCCATTTTGGTAAATGTGGTCCATCACATGAGAATGGCAGACTTGCTTAGTGCACAGGAGGCGGGGCTTATCCAGGAAACGGGGTCTTTGAAGGATAAAGTGCAATTATTGGTTGAGTGTCTGTCTGTCACTGATCCACATGGCGCCTCCCTTCAGGCTTATCTTCAAAGTTCACACCTGACTGAGTTCAACCTTATCACTGTACATGGTAAGTGCGTGTGATTAATTTATTATTATTTTCTGCTTTTTTTTTTTCCAGAGTTGATTACTTCTCTCTTTCCCTCCCCAGACTCTGTGGTTCGACCTTATAAAGATGCTCTCCTTCAGCGACTAAAAGAACATGAAAATTCATCATTGCAAGTTGCTGATAACTCCAATTCCACTTTACTCCTCATAGAGTGCGTATCTGACCTTCAGCAGCGAGAACACGACCTTGTACAGGTGTCAGTCAACAGAGGGGCGGGGCCTCTTCATGGTCGAGCGCTGGGATTGGACCAGCTGATCACTCCTTTGACGAGAGTTAGCACCGCCCCTCGCGTGACACTGACAATTGGTGTGGCTGGCAGTGGGAAGAGCCAAATTGTCAGTCGTTTTATCCAGCAATGGAGCGCCAGTCAGATCTATCCAGAGCTGAGTCTCGCAATCCCCATTGCATGCTGGGAATTGAGCAATTTCGATCGGCTATCGGTCGAGCGCTTGCTGCGATTGTATGTTCCGTATGATAATGTGGACGTAATTATATTTAACGAATCCTGCAAAGTGTTGCTCATTTTGGATGGATTGGAAGAATTTCGCCAGTCGCTGGATTTCGCAGATGCCCCGCCCACTAGCGACCCCCGTCGCGAAATTCCTGTGTCGGACCTTATTGCAAACATTGTCCGAGGTAACCTATTGCCAGGGGCGACGCTCTGGCTTTTGTCAAAGCCTGGCACTGGGGCGAAAGTTCCGGCGGGATTGGTCGATCGCGTGACGGAAGCCCCGCCTCTTTCCAGAACACAAATACAGAATTATATTAATCACTGTGATACCAACAAACTAGATGTGTATTCGTTATCCCAAGAGAGCTCACCGTCTCAAACGAACACACCCGAGGACATCTCATCCAAAGTTTGGACTTACCTAAATTTCCAGAAACCATTGCTTATTTTGTCTTCTGTGCCGGCGGTTTGCCACATTATCATAACTACGCTGTCACGCCTTCTAAAGTTAGAGTCAGAAGCCACACCCCTTCCTAGAATATTAACAGAAGTCTACGCCCACTACTGTTGGCCACACCTCTCAGGATCAGAAGCACCCAGTGGCGGCATCAGAAAGCCACTTGGCACTCTGGGTCGTCTTGCTTTTTATAGCCTCTTGCGTCGACGGTATACATTCAGCGAGGCTGAATTACGAACTTACGGCGTCGATGTACCACCTCAAGGCGGGACTCTCGCCTGTCGCATCCTCCAACGCAGGCAAAGCTGGTTGTCCGATAGCATTGCGTGGCAGTTCACGCACACATCCGTGCAGGAGTTCATGGGGGCGCTCTTTTACTACGTTTCGTTGAGGCGCGGGATGTTCGATCTGTTCTCTGAAAGTGCCGTTTCCTGGCCTCGCATTGGATTCCACAGTCACTACCGTGCTGCGCTGCAGAAAACCAACCAATCGGACACCGCGCCTCAAGGCAACCTCGACCTCTTCATGCGCTTCCTGTCAGGGCTGATGTCTCCGGCAGCTGGCACTTTGCTAGGAAGTTCATTGGGCGTTGGGCACGAAGAGCAGGTGACACAGCGCACAACAGCGACAACTTTGCTTCAGAACACGGTGACCGGGACAGCAGGCGACGCCGTTAGCATGCGCAGCGTCACGATGGTAACGTGTCTAGCGGAGCTGCAGCAGGGGGAGTGGCTACGATCCGTAGAGGACGATCTCATTAACTGCAGCCTGCGGGGGAAGCTAAAGGGCGGAGTTTGTGCTGTGCTCGCCTACTTGTTGCAAGTATCAGACGCATGTACTGAAGAGACGCAACTGTCCAACTGCCTAGACTCCTCCTCCTTGAAGAGGCTCCTCCCACAGCTGCTCTACTGCAGTAAGCTGAGGTAAAACATGCATGTTTATACAGATTTGTTAAAATAAAGTTATTTTTCATTGTTAATCTCTTGTGTATCCTTACATATGTATGTGTGTAATGCAGAATGGAAAACAATGAATTTAAGGAAGGCACCATGGAACTGTTGGGAAGTCTGCTGAGTGCCAAAGAGTGCCATATTCAGATGCTCAGGTAGAGACACACATTAATGTTTGTTGAGCTGAAAATCAGCATATTAGAATGATTTCTGAAGGATCATGGGACACTGAAGACTGGGGGAATGATGCTGAAAATACTGCTTTGATCACAAGAATAAATTACAATTTAAAATATATAACAGTTATTTTAAATTGTAATAATATTTCAAAATGTTTTAGTTTTTACTGTAGTTTTGGTGAAGTAAAAGCAGCCTCGGTGAGCAGAAGAGACTTGCAGACACTACACTTTTGCACTTTTGCACTTTTGCAGCCTTTAACTTGTTTAACTCTCTTTCTTTCTCTTTTGTAGTCTGGCTGATAACTCCATAAGCAGTAAAGGCATTAAACCACTCAGTCGGGCTCTACTCGTCAACCGAACTCTCACAACCCTGGAGTCAGTGCCTTTTTTTATTAATTTTATAACTTTTTTGTATTTTCACTTGCAGTTACAAGGTCATTGAATAATATAATGCAAACTAATCTGATATATGTTTCTGTGCCTTTGATCCTTATAATCTGAATTGCCAAGAGAAATTAAGGATGTTAAATAAAATTGATCTTTTTCGTCTTAGTCTTCGTGGCAACAACATTGGCGCCAAGGGAGCAAAGACGTTGTGTGAGGCCCTTAAAATGAACCAGGTCCTTGTGTCAGTCAAGTAGGTTGATAAACCATTTAAGAATTGTTACACTTAACAAATTTTTTATATTATAATATTTAAAATGCATAACATTTTATTTATGAAATTAAATATATATATTTTTTTCCAATTAATACATTTACATAGAATTTAAATTGTCCAATTATCTAATGTAAAACTATTTATAATAATAAAGTTAATGCATAATAATAAATATAACATAATAAAATTGTTACATCTGAAATTTTAAATATTATATATTTAATTTATAAAATTTATGTATTTATTTTATTTACTTATAAAATGAAATGTTTTTTTATATATTTCAAATTGAATACATTAAAGCAATACATGCTTGTGCACATATAAATGAGCATATGTGTGTTTATTCATGTAGTCTGCAGAATAACCACATAGAAGATGAAGGAGCACGTGCACTGGCAGAGGTGCTTCAATCAAACCGAAAACTCACCACACTGAAGTGAGTCTGTGTGTGTGTGTGTGTGTGTGTGTGTGTGTGTGTTTCAACAAAGCATCATAAACGCTAATCTCCATGCATTGCAGCATTCAGAAAAATGGCATCGGGCCAGAAGGAGTGAAAAAAATCGGAGAAGCCCTTAAAAAGAATCAAACTCTACAAGATCTCAAGTAAGAATCTGAAGCGTCAGCACCAAATCGAATCCCATTCAACACTACTGAAAATAATTGTGTCCGTATGAATGTTAATGCAGTGTCTCCAGCAATCATTTGGGTGATTTGGGAACAGTAGCTCTGGCTCAGGCTCTTATGGTCAACGACATACTCCGCAGGCTCAGGTAAAACATACTGAATCAATGATTTAATTACAAATATCCAGTCGATGAAGGTGAACGAACGTCTGATCGGACTCCCTCTCTCAGTCTTCAGAGTAACTCGGTGAGTGACAGAGGCATTAAAGCTCTCTCACACGCTCTTCAGTCAAACCACGGTCTCAGCTGTCTGAAGTATGTCAATGCCAAACACCACAGTATTAAACTATTCAAACATATGTTCTGGCTAAAAAATATTACTGACTTTGTATGTCTATTTGATGGCAGTCTAAGGGAGAATTCGATAGGAGTCACTGGAGCCAAAGACATCGCCAAAGCCTTAAAAGTCAACACTTGTCTTAGAGAACTCGAGTAAGTACACACAACACTCATGCTTAATTAGTCAAAATCAGCACATACCGTTGTCATTTACTGTTTTTGGTATAAAGCTACTTTAAAACTTAAAATAATGTACATGTTTTTTTTTCACACAATATAATATATACTATAAATACTATAAATATTTTACTATTATAAATATTGTAAATTATTATAAATATTTATTAGTTAAAATAAAATATGTTTCCATCTTTAGTAAATATAATTAGCTTAATTATATATATTTTCTTAAAAAAAATATATATATATAAAATAAAGCTATTTGTATTTATTTATATATATATATATATATATATATATATATATATATATATATATATATATTATTTGTATATATAATAAAGCTAAAAAACTAATTATTAAACAGACTACAAATTTGAAATTTTATGCAAGAAATAATACTTTTTTTTTAATTTCCTATAAAAAAAGAAAAAAAATTATAAAAATTTTATATATATATATATATATATATATATATATATATATAATTTTTTATTTTTTTTATTAAATAATACTAATTTTATAATAATTTTTTGAATACATTTATTATTTTTATTATTAACTCACAAATGTATATTCATTATATAATCATTTTTAGTTTTGAAGCGATATAATCAGATTTATTATATTTTTGAGAGTTTAGTAAAACAGAAGTTTATGTGCTGTTCATCGATCAAATTAAAATATGATATATACAAAACTAAAGCATTTTCTTTCACAAAGTCATGTAAAAATGTATGTAGCACTCTGTGCGTCACAATGTATTGAGCATTTGTTATCTTCACAACCTGAATGTATTACAAATCATTTATCTGTGTGTGTGTGTGTGTGTGTGTGTGTGTGTGTGTGTGTGTGTGTTTAAGTCTGACTGCTAATCTACTTCATGATGAGGGAGTGACGGCCATCGCTGAAGCCATGAGGGTCAACCGAGCCATCACCTCTTTACAGTGAGAGAACACACACATTCTCACACACACACTCATGGAACCTTCAGAAACATCAAACACACAAACACTTTTAAATGAACCTACAAATACATTTAAGACAAAGTAGATGTACTAATGAGATGACTCTTGGTCAGGTAATGACATCACTGAGGTCATCCAAGGTCACGCAGGTGTTGACTTTAGAAATCTGCTTGACATTTAAATGACTTATGTAGTCATAAATGCACCTCTGTGTTTGTTTCTGTGTTTGTTTCAGTCTCCAGTGGAACTTCATAAAGACCGGAGCCGCTAAAGCTTTAGCACAGTCTCTCATGAGCAACACCTGCGTTCAGCTGCTGGAGTAAGAACATCTCCATCTCCATCCTCATGCATCAAACTCTCCTCAGATCACTGCCATGTTGTTGATTTCTCAGACACCATATTGAAAAAAACTAAAGCTGTTCTGTAAAGCTGCTTTGAAGCACTTCTGGTTCTGGATCGTTCCTTCCACTCTTAAAAATAAAGGTTCCAAAAGGGGTTTTAACAATGTAACAGCAAACAGTTCTTAAAAGAACCATTTAAAAGTTTCAAAGAACTTTTTTTTTTATTTATTTTTTATTTTTTTATTTTTTTTTATTTTTTTATTTTAAGTCTAAATAACTTTTTTTTTACACAATAAAAAACCTTTTGTGGACTGGAAAGGTTCCATGGATGTTAAATGTTCTTTCTGGAACCATAGATGCCAGTAAAGAACCTTTTCTTTTAAGAGTGTGTTTTATTGGAATCCATTGTTACATGAAGAATGTTTTACATCCATGGAACCTTTCCATTCCACAAAAGGTTCTTTAAAGTAAAAAAAAAAATGTCTTTACATTTTTAAAATACTCTTCACACTAAGATCTTTTTTTCTTTTAGGAATTGCTCACTGAAATATTCTTTGGGGAACCTAAAATGGTTATTATTGCCGTGAAAACATTCAAACCTTTATTTTTAGGAATGTACAGGTTCTTCAGATCTGCCTTTTGGTTTATGTGTCCTTCAAAGCTCTAAAACATAGAAGGTTCACTAAAGAACTAGAGAATGAAAAGCTCTTGGTGTAACGTTTTGGCTCTCCACTTCACCCGAATGACAGGTTCTTATCGGAATGAACATTTAGTTTGAAAAAGTGCATGTCTCAGGTTGATTGTAGGATAGTGATATGTGTAGTGTCTCTCTGTCAGTCTGCAGGAGAACGCTCTCGGTGACAGCGGCGTCATTGCTCTGGCCTGTGCTCTGAGGTCAAACTCTTCTCTCAGCGTGCTCTAGTGAGTCTCACTCAGTTTTCTTCATTATCTCATGACTGTGTCTGTGTCTGACCTTGCACATGTGTGTTGTGAAGTCTTCAGGGTGTATCAGCTGGGAAATCAGGGGCCGTTGCACTAGCGGATGCTCTGGTGGTCAACGAAAGCCTTCATACACTCGAGTAAGTCTCTTCTGCTCACCCAGGCTGTATTTATACGGTCAAAAATACAGTAAAATCTTGAAATATTTTTACAATGTTAAATACCTGTTTTCTTTTGTAATATGTTTTAAAATGTAATTTATTCCTGTGATGCACAGCTGAATTTTCAGAAGGCTTCAGTGTCACATGATCTTCAGAAATCATTCTTATGATTCAAGAAACATTTCGGATTATAATTAATGTTGAAAACAGTTGAGCTGCTTCATATTGTTATGCAAACCATAATACATCTACAGTATTTTCCATGAATCTTTGATTAATAAAATGTTAAAAAGAACAGCATTTATTTGAAATCGAAATCTTCTGTAAGTCACTTTTAGTCAATTTAATGCATCTTCTCTAAATAATTTGTTTTTTTTTTTTAAAACGAATTTCTTACTGACCCCAAACCTTTAAACAGAAACATAATTTCTGCATACAACTAGAACAAAAGAGATAAGAAAAAACTTGACACAGTGTATGATAAACTCTCTTTAAAAACTCAATATTGATCATTTTTGTTTAGTCTGCGTGGAAACTCCATTGGGATGGAAGGAGCGAAGGCGTTTTCCAGCGCTCTGAAGAACAACAGGAGCTTGAGAAGTCTGAAGTATGTCTACAGACCACATTATTTTCACTAAACCTTCCTGTAACCTATCAAAGCATGTTTGAGAGATGTTATTGAAGCAGTTTTCACCACAAAATGAGCTGGGATCCAGAATAGTAATCAGTTTTGAACATTTGCAAAATGTACAATGTAAAAAAAAAAAGAAAGAAGGAATGAATTTTCTATGTGAATATATTGTAAACTGTAATTTATTTCTGTGATGCACAGCTGTATTTTCAGCACCATTCCTCCAGTCTTCAGTGTCACATGATCTTCAGAAATCATGATAATATGCTGATCTGCTTCTCAAGAAACATTTCTGATTAATATCAATGTTGAAAACAGCCGTGCTGTTAATATGTTTCTGGAAACAGAAACTAAGAGCATTTCTGTACTCGAAACAGAACATGAATGTTGAAACAGTGTGTGTGTGTAGTCTACAGGAGAATGCTCTGGGGATGGACGGAGCGATCTTCATCGCTACTGCGCTGAGAGGAAACCATCAGCTCACCTACATCAAGTCAGTGTGTGTGTGTGTGTGTGTGTGTGTGTGTGTGTGTGGGTCTATGTGTGAACCGCCGCCGTCTGTCTGTGAGAGGTTCAATCACAGTGTGTCACGGTTGCTTGGCACATGTGGTGAATTTTTTTGCACTGGCTGTGGGTGTGATTCTGAACATTGATTATATTAAATTTGCAGTCACTGTCACTTTTCACCTCGGCGTGATAAGTCCAGTGCGATGTGTGTCAAAGTGTGCTATGATTTCCTATTTCTGCTTCAGTCTGCAGGGTAACGGCATCGGGGAGTCGGGGGCAAAGGTCGTCTCCGACGCCATCAAAGCTGGTGCACCAGATTGTGTGGTGGATATCTAGCACACGCACAAACTCTCCACAACACGTCTATTTAGAGCCTTATCCATGTAAATATTCCTAAAGTTGTGTAATAATAAACTATTTTATAAAACAGAACTGACAAAGATGTCGTCTTTATAAAACACATCATACAACCATTTTGCTGAAATTTCATTCAGATGAATTCAAATAACTGTAAAGGCAATTAAACCGGCGTCTACACTTGAATACATGTGAGAAGGTATTTAGTATTTACATGTGAACTGAAGTCTATTAACCTTTCTTGAAAGCAAATGCATGAATATTTAACGGAATAGTTCACCCAAAATTGAAACGTAGATGAAAATGTACTCATCCTCTGGCTATCAAAGATGTAGATGAGTTTGTTTCTTCATCCGATCAGATTTGGAGAAATGTAGGATTGCATCACTTGATCAGTAAGGGGTGCCGTCAAAATGTGAGTCCAAACAGCTGATTAAAAACATCACAATAATCCACACCTCTCCAGTCCTCGAGAAGAACGAGTGCAGAGCAAGAGAAAGAGAGATGGAGTGAAAGAAATGAGAGCTGGTAGCATATATACTGAGAAAAGAAAACGAAAGCACAGTCACTGTAGATAAAGTTAGACACGGTCCTGGAGGAAAAACATTAAGAAAGGAAGCCTAGGAATCCAAGACTGGCTTAATAATATGAGAACTCTGAAGAATATCTCTGAAGAAATTAAGAAAATATGTTGATGTGTTAGCTGAGTGTTGAACTAATTCTAAAACTAATTTCACTGTAATTGAAATGAAGTTGAAATACAAAAACAAAAATGAAAAATCTTGCCTCTGCAACCAACTGAAACACCTTTAAATTTAATAAAAATTACTAAAAACAAAATATATATTTTTATATAAATGCAATAAAAATGCTTTATTAAAAAAAAAATAATAATAAAAAAACACAAAAACAATTTCTAAAGCTTTTCTAAAATTTAAATGAACTGAAAATATACAAATTAATGCTGAATATCAGATATCATCTCTTTTTCATTACCATCTCTGCTTCCTGCACTGAAAAAAAATTAATTCAATATTTGAACAAAAGCTGTAGTACTAGCTCACCGCACGCTCTGTAGAGTGTTACAGTGTTTTTCTCCAGGTCCTGTTTTTTTCTTCTCAATTTTGGCCTCCAGGCTAGCCTCATCTGATGATACGTTATTGAGCTGATCTTTTGTCATGTGTATGCCCTCCTGAACACAGACGAGCAAACATACATTCAGATGCTCTTCAAAGCCAAGAATAACATCACAGTCCTACAAAGACATTTCTCCATCTCCTCCTGTTAATAATTCAAGCACGCCGCTTGCTGAATGCACTAAAGTCATCCTTCTCCAGAGCTAACCTGAAACAGAACGCAACTTTAAGTTCTTGTAGCCCTCCAGAGACTCTCATAAAGAACATTTCTGCAGCATTTAGGGCTGAATTTCCTAAGGATATTTCTCAGAAGAGGCGGTTCTTTCAGTTTAAGGGGGCCTCAAGGTGAGTTATGTATACAACAAAACAAAAGCATTAAAATCAGTGAAAACATACACATCAAGATAATAAAACGGACATTGTATTTATTATGTGATTCATTTCCTCAACAACTGTGATTTTTGTATTTAAGGAGCAGCATTTTCATGTTCTTGGGCAACCTTGATATATTGTTCCTGTGGCTCAGTGGTAGAGCATTGTGCAAAAGGTAGTGGGTTCGATTCCCAGGGAACACATGTTAGATGGAAAAAAAAAATTATGGCCTGAAGGCAGTATAAATCGCTTTGGATAAAATAAGTGCATAAATCTGGTTATTTAAAATGTATTTATTTATGAGGGGATTTTAAAAAATTGTGATTTCTAGACCTGGAAATGTCATGGAAATTAAGAAAATCCTATAAAGTCAACGGCATTATTATAAAGTGCCCAGTTATTCAGTATTAATAACAATGATGTCTTCATTTATCTAATGGAATGTACGAATGTACATTTTTTAAATTCCAGATATTTCTAGAATATTGATAAAATATTCAAACAACATCTAGAATGTAACTTTTTTTTTTCATTTTTTTTTTATACTTTTTTTTTTTTTACGAGACATAATAAAACAACAGCAAAAATTATCTTTGCATTACTATTGTGGACTTTTGTGAAAATGTACACGATTTCACATATTTTATGTCTATTTATGTTTATGAAATGTAATTTTTTTCCTACTCACTGTTTTAATATTTAATCTTCTTTTTAATTTAGTTTAAATTTATTTTTTGCTATTTATTATTTAGTTATTTTGACATTTTTCTAATCTCAGTGCATTTAACTATATAACAGCACACATGCAGAGTGGGGTGTATCTAAAATCAACATACAGCAGTGATTGGTTGTGCCTTGAGCTCTCCATCAGCTCTACATGAACATCTTCAAACACATTCCTTTCTCATAAAATTACACTGAAGTGTGCTCCCTCAGGATTTTTGGAGCAGATCACTGATTTTCGATCACAGGAAGGATGCAGATATTTTTGAAGCCTAGTTTTTATAATGTAGAATTATTTATAGTGATGCTCCAATCAAGATTTCTACAGACATTAATTCAGGGCCTGAATTAAATTTTTAAAAATGGGAGGAATTCCCCTCTTAGGTGACACTTGTGGGGAGGGGGGGGGGGGTTTAATTGAATCTAGCATTTTTCAAAAACACAATTATCGCACTTAAATATTTGATCATGCCGTGCATTTTTGTTTTTACAATGGGGCAATAGTTGCACAATAGCTTACTCTCAGCCCAAGCCTGATTTGGCCTTATGTGTGTGCGCTTATGTGTTTATGCTTTAAACACTGGCAAGACTTAAAAGGAAATGCAAGTTTTAAACTTCAGTGACGATGTGACACTGTCTCGATTGTGCAAGTGACAATTCCTGTCAACTGTGAAGCACGAAGCACGCTTACAGTGCAGACAGAATGTGTTGATTTGAAGTAATTTCTACATTTTGAGAGTATGTTTGTAAATGTCACACTGTTTGTGAAATTGCATCTCACAGAAAGTTTTCAAACTACTTAGTAAGTTATTTAATAAAGATTAAATGAATTGTACCTCACCTTCAGTATTATATATATTTTTTTTTTTGACATTGTGTCATTGCATGTCATGCCAAACATCTCACGGCAGACGCATCGAAATTGACGCCCCCCCCCCCCCCCCCCCCCCCACACACACTGCTTTCAGCTTTGGACTTTTCACATTGTTTAAAAATATTTTGCTAGTAAAAAATACCCTGAAATTTTTGTAATTGTTTGTTTGTAATGTAATTAAAAAGCTATATATAATGCCTAAAACCTTTAGCTCATACAAATTAAATATCACCTATATATCTTTTTAAATAATTTTATTAAAAAACATAAAACTTGTATTACAATGCTTTAAATATATTATCATTTTTAATTATTCGTGTTTTAATGGTTTTAATTGTATTGTAAAGTATTTTCTGTAAATTACTGGAAAAAGTACTGTCCAATAAACTCAAGGTAATTATATTATTTAATCCCCATTTATTTATTAATTCAGGCAAAAAACTTTTTTAGCATAATTATTAATGTATAATGTACTTATAGTAGAAAAAGTACACATTCAAGTAGTATACACATAAACAGCAAACAAACAAATACATAAAATAGTGAAACCAACATAAAAACGACGGAAATGCACGGTAGAGGGCGCTCCATTTGGGCTCCAACCGGAAGTCTGCAGCGGTGACAGTTTCTTTGGATGGAACGGGGATAGCCAGAAACTAGCACTGTGCTTTGAATTGAATTTGAAGTTTTTGGAAAGATAGCCGCTAGTCGGAGCAATCTGTAGAGAGCGGAGTGAAATGAAACGCGATGTCCGGATACTGTTGTTGGGGGAACGTAAGATATTATTTCTTTTAAATATCAAGGGAATTAAATGTGAGAGTTTGATGGAAGTTAGCTTGATTAGAGAGCGCTAACCTCAACCTTGAGCTCCTTCAGAAATTATCTGCAGTTAACGCACTGCATTCTTGAGTTTGTTTAAGTAGTTTTTGTGCAATCATGCAAATTCTAAACACACAAAAATGAACTTTTTTTCATTCAGTATCAGTTTATTAAAAACCTGCATTGTTTAGTAGATATGATTTGTATATGATAGATATCCAGATTTGGCATTTTGACTTATAAACATTTTTTCTTGTGTGTTGTATTTGTTAGATAGTAATATATGTTTGTTTATTTTGATTTGTTTTGACACTTTGATTTTTGTTTTGCATGCTGGTTTTAAGGAGAGTAGTTTTGCTCATCCTGACAGTTTTATATATATATATATATATATATATATATATATATATATATATATATATATATATATATATGTATGTATGTATATGTGTGTGTGTGTGTGTGTGTGTGTGTGTGTGTATTTATTTATAATTTTAATTAAAAAAAATTATTGTTATACTGTACGTATTCATAGAGTAATGTCAACCTTTCTGATAATGCTGTGGATGTAGATATATTCTTAAGAAATCATTTTAATATGCTGATTTGCTGCTCAAGAAACTTTTCTTCTTCTTATTGTTGTAAATAGTTGTGCTGCTTCATGTTTTTGTGGAAACTATGATTTATTTATTTTTTTTTCTCAGGAAAAAATTAAGCAATATTTATTATGTAGAAATCTTTTGTTACAATATTATACATTTCTTTAATGTCATTTTTGATCAATTTAATGCAACCATGCTGAATAAAATACTGATTTCTTTAGAATAAAAAAGAGAAAAGATCACATTACAATGAATACTGGAGTAATGATGCTGAAAATTCAGCTTTGCATCACAGAAATAAGTACAAATTGTAAATATATTAACATAGAATACAGTTATTTTAAATTGTGATAATATTTCACAATATTACTGTTTTTGCTGTATTTTTTATCCAATAAATACAGCCATGGTGAGCATATCAGTGTCCTGAATTAGATATAGCGCATAAATATGTGAAGTGTCAATTCGTTAGGCAGCACACGTTTTATTTCTGCATTAGTGTTAAATTTATTCAATATACACTAAACTCAAGTCATGTCGTACTAGTTTTTTCTCTTCACAGACCTTATAAACTGTTAGGAGTGTCCAGTTCTTTTGAAGTGTGCTTTTTTTTAATATAAAGTTATAAAAGAACAGCTACAATTTTACCCTGACGAACCACATATAAGATTCAACACTGATGATGAAGGAGTGGAAACATTGTAATAACGCTGGAAATCAAACTGACGCCACACTGATTTGTAAAGGAAATCACAGAAGAAGCGTTTGTGATTGCGGTGCAACCGTTGATCATGTGACTTTTCACAAATCAAATGAACTGTGGGAATGTGTTTATTGGTATTCAGTGTTATTCCGTCCTTTGTTTTCCTGCAGCCAAAGTGGGAAAGACCTCTCTCATCATGTCTCTGGTCGGAGAGGAGTTTCCCGAGCGGGTGAGTTTACCCATGAGCCTCTCTGGTGTGGTGTGTGTTTGACTGGTGCAGTAAGAGGAAGCTCATGTGTTTGTGCCGTCAGGTTCCTCTGCGGGCGGAGGAGATCACCATACCAGCCGACGTCACGCCAGAGAAAGTGCCTACACATATTGTCGACTATTCAGGTGTGTGTGTGTGTGTGTGTTTAATGACACAATATTTGCCCTGTAGTGTTTTATTAATATTTAGTGTGTCTCTACAGAAAGCGAACAGTCTGATGAAGTGTTGAGGGAGGAAATCGTAAAGGTGAGAATTTTTCCTGAGCACATAAATCGCATCAAGTTTAGTTTTTGTCCTAATCTGCTGCAATCACAACTGCATTCATTTGATAAAATGCAGTTAAAAAAAAAAAGTAAAATATTTGTATAATTCAAAATCACTGCTTTCTATTCGAATATATTTTAAAATGTAATTTATTTATGTGATGCACAGCTGTATTTTCAGCATCATTCCTCCAGTCTTCAGTGTCACATGATCTTCAGGAATCATTCTGATAGGAAGATTTGCTGCTCAAGAAACATTTCTGATTATCAATGTTGGAAAGAACAGCATTTATTTGAAATGTGTGTGTCTGTGTGTGTGTGTGTAAAAATGTATGTGCTTATTATATTAATTTTCTATGATTGTTTTCTTATTTGTAGGCAAATGTTGTGTGTGTGGTTTATGATGTCACACAAGAGGAAACCATTGACAAGGTATCAATTAAGCATCATCACAATATTTCTGTCTTCTTTTTTCCCTGAACTGATTTTATCCGTGTTTTTCACTCAGATCAGGACTAAATGGATTCCTCTGGTGAACGGTGGAGCTGAAAAAGGAAGCAAGTATGTTTATGGATTCCGTTCTCATGTAAGTGCATCAGCATTTTTTAGTTGTTCCATAGAAAAATGGCTCTCTTTGTCGCCGTAGGATTCCCATCATCCTCGTGGGCAACAAGTCTGACCTGCGCTCTGGCAGCTCCATGGAAAGCATCCTGCCAATCATGAACCAGTTTTCAGAGATTGAGACCTGTGTAGAGGTTCGAACCGCTGACCACACACACACACACTCAAATGAATCTTCAGCATATTGAAACTCAAGCTGTTTTGTTAACAATTTAAAGTGTTTTTGATTACTGATGAAGTACCGGATATTGAAAATGCAATTGATCTTTCTTAAAACCTAGTAATGGCTTCATTCTACCTAGATGGCATCTTTTTAGCCTTTTAAGGTGGCTGTTGATTATGAATGTATTATATATGATTATATGATGATGCATTTGTGTGTGCAGTGCTCCACTAAGAATCTGAAGAATATTTCAGAGCTCTTTTATTACGCCCAGAAGGCCGTTCTTCACCCGACTGCTCCGCTCTACGACCCTGAAGACAAACAGGTACACACACACACACACACACGTTTGTTTTTGTGTAAAGTGTGTTCATCCCATAGGTGTAATGGTTTTTATACTGTACAAACTGTATATTCTATGGCCTTACACCACCCCTATCCCTAACCCTAACAGGAAACTTTGTGCATTTTTACTTTCTCAAAAAAACTCATTCTGTATGATTTATAAGTGTTTTGAAAAATGGGGACATGGGTTATGTCCTCATAAGTCACTCTCTCCTTGTAATACCTGTGTCATACCCATGTCATTATACAGAGTTGTGTCCTGATATGTCACAAAAACATGCCCACACACACACACACACACACACACACACACACACACACACACACACACTGCTACATCTCTGCTCGGCTTCATCTTCTGAATGTTTGTGTGTGTGTAGCTGAAACTGCTGTGTGTTCGAGCTCTGAGTCGGATCTTCAGCATCTCTGATCAGGATAATGATCACATCCTCAGTGACGACGAACTCAACTGCTTTCAGGTGAGAAACGACATTTTTTACTTATTTAATTCACTTCCTTAATGAGGCCGATTTGGGACTGAAAAGGATTATTCAGCAGAAAAATTATGTAAGGAGAGATTTTCATCATAATTTGATCGTATCAACCATTTAAAGCTTATTCAACATATTTTCGCCGTCTATCTGTCAGCCAAAGAGAAGATGTTTAAAAGGTACATATTTAGGTCAAAGTTAGGTCAAAGTTTATTAAAAATTATATTTCTAATAAATATTCCATATTTTTATTTAGATCAATTATGTGTGGTTGCTTTGATGCCTTTATTAAGGATTTTAAATGGGTTAAATGATTTTTTTTTTCTTTAAGTGACATTTATGTTTTATGTACAATTTTAGTAGTTATCATTATTTTGAATTAGCTTTTATTTTTAGATTCATTTTAAGTACAGTTTACACTTTTAGTTCTATTTTTCATTTTTATTGCTTTTTTGTAATATTTCTATTTAGCTAAGATGTTTTTGTTTTATTGTTTCAATCTAAACTTATTTTATTTCAATTAATTGATAAGGTAACATTTGTAATTTGTTTTTATAAATGTGTGTGTGTGTGTATTTATGTAGGTATATGTAAATTGTTTATATATATATTTATATATATATACATAATACCAACTTAAATCTGCTCCCCCCACCCTTAATTACCAAATGCATAAATTGTAGTTAATTTATTTCATTCATTCTCCAAACCAATTGTCCTGTGTAGTGTGGCGTAATTACTTTGTAAGTAGTGAATATTAACTAAACATTTACACTAAAAATATTTTTTGAAATAATATACCAAAAAATCTCTGTTGATTTGAATGGGAATTTGTGTGTGTGTGTGTGTGTGTGTAGAAACTGTGTTTCGGGAACCCACTGGCTCCTCAGGCTCTAGAGGACCTGAAGACCGTCGTGTGGAAGAACACCAGTGATGGAGTCCAGGACAACGGACTCACTCTCAACGGTAACACACCTCACACATATATTTATATTCCTTAGACCCACTCTCATTAGTACATTAATTATAATCACACACTGTTACATGTGTGTTTGTGTGTTTTCCCTAGGTTTCTTGTTTTTAAACACTCTCTTTATCCAGAGGGGACGTCATGAGACCACCTGGACCATCCTGCGTAAATTCGGCTACGATGACACGCTCGAGTTGACCGATGACTACCTCTACCCACCGTACGTCTGTGCATGAGAGAAGTTGTGATTGCATGAACAAAAACCAGTACTGAGTAACTGTGTGTTAATAGATTACAAGTATCTGTGGGTTGCACGACGGAGCTGAATCATCTGGGTCATCAGTTCCTCCAGAAGCTGTTTGATAAGTACGACGAGGTGAGCTCTCACATCTGATCTTTGCGTGATTAGATTTTCGTCGGGATGTTGATTGCATCTCTCCTCTTGCAGGATAAGGATTCAGCTCTCTCTCCCGCAGAGCTGAAGAATATGTTTAGCGTTTTACCCTACATGCCCTGGGGCCCGGAGGTGTACAGTAACTTCCCCTTATCAGACAACAACTACATCTCACAGCACGGGTTCTTCTGCCAGTGGATGTGAGTCAATGTTTGAAAAGTGCATTGCACATTTAAATCGATTATTTTCTGGTAGGTTATGCATGATAAAACCAAAAGTTATGGTGTTCTTTTGTAAAGAAGAGACTCTAAGCTTTCAAATGAACCTATATATGGGCTGATACCATATAAGGAAGGCTATGTAAATGAAGCATAAACTTTTTAACGTGATTTTTGGACCCGTATACGGGTCCACAGAGTTTTAGTGGTTTTAATAGAAATTTTCTTTTTTTGATTCAGTTCTGATTTGATTTGTTTAAAATATTACATCACTTGAAGTAGTGCTCTGGCCAATTAATTCATTAAATCATCAGATTAAATCATACTCCAACTCGAATTTTAATCGAATTTTAAAATGATTCATTTAAAGGACCTGACCGAAAGAGTCATTTGTTTGAGAATCAGACACTCAAAAAAAGAGTCATCTTATTGGGAATCAGACTACAGTGGTTGCAATGTAATTTATGATTCACTTAAAACCTGTTAATAAGAGTGAATCAGACCCTGATTATGATTATGATTGGCTTAAAAGAACCAGTTCATAAGAGTCATTTGTTTGGGATTCAGGCTACAGTAGTTGTACTGTATGTTTTTGATTTACTAAAAAGCACTGGATCATAAGAGTCATTTTGTCATGAATCAGACTACACTGGCTGTGCTGAATGTTTATGAATCACTAAAAAGAATCAGTTCAAAAGAGACTTTTGTTTGTGAATCAGGTTGTATTCAGTGAATGCACAATATTTATGATTCACTAAAAAGTATTGATTCGTAAGAGTAATTTTTTCGTGAATCAGACTTCACTTGTTGTGCCGTATGTTAATTGTTCACTAAAAAAACAGCTCATAAGCAAATTCTACATATATCTGAGCTTTATAATTCTGATTCACTAAAAAAATAAACAGTATATGATTCATTTGTGAATCATGCTACACGTGTTATGCTGTACGTTTATGATTCACTTAAAGGCGCAGTATAAACTCAACAGACTCGTTTCAGATTGGTTATAACCTGCAACACTGTAAAAACATGTTATGTAAGTGCACAACTGCATGAAATATATAAAAATGTGCAAGTGGTTTTTGGATATTTTATTACGAATATCTTACATATTGTTCCTTTAAAAGAACCAGTTCGTGAGAGTCATTTATTTGTGCAGGAAACTAGCATAGCGTAAAGGATTTGGGGGTTTTAAGAAGATAATTGTAATATTATTGATAGTTATTGAATAAACTGCAGGTTGTCTGCTTATTTGGACGTCCACCGGTGTTTGGAGCATTTTGGTTACCTCGGCTATCCAATTCTAATGGAGCAAGAGTCCCAGACCTCCGCTATCACAGGTGGGGATGCACCAATACCGTCCTAATGAGCCAGCAACATATGATAGATAGGACAGAACAAGAAAAGATATTAATAATCTTTCACTGTGCAAAAGTATTATATTATGAAGGGCTCTAATACACAGCAGCACTTCTGATGCACTTGTGCTCCACATAGAAACGTTGTGTAATATATCTTCAGTTACTGTGCATGTGAAGAACAATTCGTAGTGCTCTCCTCTCTACTTCAGTGTGTTGATCTAACAGACACCGAACCTGATCTAACGGACACTGAAGAGTATTTCTTTCTTTTTCTGTGTGTGTGTGTAAGTAACAAGAGAAAAGGCCTTAGACCTTGAGAAGAGACAAACCCAGCGCACTGTGTTCCTCTGCAAAGTGATCGGTCCACGTGGAACGGGAAAAACCGACTTCCTCCAAGCTTTTCTGCAGCGAAGCACTGAGGTCAGAGAATGACTTGAAGGCAAAATTTTTGTTTGTAATCTTACTTTAAGTATATATATTGTTATATACCAATGAGATTTTTATATTTTTAGATTATTTATAAAAAACTTTAGTTATATATTATATATTATATTTAGTATATTATTTACCTATTAGATTTTAATGAATATAATAAAAAAACATATTTATTTTTTTAATATATATTTTGTATGTGTGTGTGTGTGTGTGTGTGTATATATGTATATATATATATTAGTATATATTTTTATATTCCAATGAGATTTATTATGACAACTATAAATAAATAAAATATTAAAATATTCTATATAACGAGATTTTTGTGAACTTAATAAAAAAAACTGCAGTCACTCAGAACATATTTAATGTTTTTAAAAGATTTCTATATATTTTTTTGTATATTTATTTTGTATACCAATTTTTTTATGACAACAATAAATTTTGTTATATTATATTTAGTATATTATATACCAATGAGATTATAAACATAACAAATACATTTTTTTAACTGCAGTCAAACAGAACATATTTAATGTTTTTAATATATTTCTATATATTTTTGTATATATTTCTATTTGCCAATGAGATTTTTATGAACACAAAAAATTAAAAAATGAAAATTGTAGTCAATCAGAACATATTTAATGTTTCATATATATATATATATTTTTTTTTTGTAAAGTCATATTTTATACACCGATTCGATTTTTAGAAACACAATAAAAAAAAAAAAAATCAAACCTGCAGTTAAATCAGAGCCAATCAGAACATATTTAATGTTGATCGTTTTTTTTTTTATAATTAAATGTTTTTTTTTATGATTAAAGAAAAAAATTTAACGTTCAAGTATTTACTATTTTTTTTATTAAGCAAATGGTTTCTCTTTTGATGCTTATTTTTTCCCATTGTACAATGAAAATACATGCTACGATCAAGTTTTTTTACACTAAAACAATAGCATTAATAGATGGTTACAAAATATTTTTAATCTAGAAAGAGGTTTTTATGCTTTACTTCTGGTATCTAACCACAGTTTATAGTCTGTCTAGGAAATATTCAAGGTTTTTGTGACTCCCAATAGTCTTGGTTAGATCTACCAAATATTTGCAAAGTTGATGATGAAGGTATATTTGGTCTATGTTCAGAGAAACGAGCGTGACCCCGGTCCTCCCTCAGTATACGCCATCAACACCGTCTCAGTAGCCAATCAGGACAAGTACCTCATCGTAAGTGCCGTCTCATGCTGTGCACGCTCTGTAGTTTATTGGCACGTAGCTGACGCGTGTGTTATTTCTCACAGCTGGAGGAGGTGGATGTGGAAACAGAGTTTCTAAAAGCAGCAGACGCAGCGTGTGATGTGGCGTGTCTCATGTATGATGTCAGCGACCTGGACTCGTTTAACTACTGCGCTAGCATTTATAAGGTACAGACGACCTCACATGCATGAGATGCTTTAGTTCTGGAGTAATGTGGGACACACGCCTCACTCGTTTTAATTAACCACATTAAAATCACATCATCCACATGATTTAATAACCCATAATGATGTTGCACAACCTGATATTTATTTCTCATGCTTGTTTTAACATGCACTTCTATTTACACTATTAATTTAACTAAAGGAAATCAATTTATATCAATTGTGCTTTTACTTAATTTAGTAAACAAATGACATGCACTACTGTTCAAGTAGTTTTTTAATAATATTACTGATTTTATTCAACAAGGATGCATTTAATTAATCAAATGCATAACACATGACATTTGTGAAAGATCATGTGACACTGCACACTGAAGTAATGGCTACTGAGAATTCAGCTTTGCCATCATTGGGATAAATTACATTTATGTAATTTAAATTGTAATCATATTTAACAGTGTTACTGTATGTTTTAATCAAATAAACCCAGCCACTTCAGTAGCAAAAGTAGTAGATTTGTCAAGACATACTATCTGTTTCACTGGCTTTTGCAGTATATTTGTGTATTATATTATGCATTTAGCAGCACTACATGGACAGTGGCATCCCGTGTGTGGTTGTGGGCTCCAAAGCTGATCTGATAGAAGTCAAACAGCATCATGGGATGAGCCCGTCTGAGTTTTGTTACAAACATCGGCTGCCTTCACCTCTCCGTTTCTCCACGCTGCTCACACACACTCACACACACATTTACAGCAAGCTCACCTGGGCTGCCATGTACCCGTAAGTACATACATGTCTTCGTTTTTTATTTATTTTTAGTTTTTTTATACTTAATTAAATTATTTTAATATTAATAAATTATTTTAATAATATATTATATATAATTCTAATATATAATTTTAATTTATACTTAATTAAATTATTTTTATATTAATAGATTATTTTAATAATATATATAAATAGTATATAATAAAAAAAATGCATTTTAATTTTAATTCAATCTTAATTTATATTTAATATAATTTTTTTTTTGCTATTATATTTAAGCTTTTTTTTAATGAAACCACTTCAAAGAACTAAAAATATTGAACTGTATATTTAAGAATTAGATCAAGACAAGTTTAAGTATTAAACTGCTAAATTTAAATTAAACCACTTTTAAAGAACTCAAAAAAATATATATATTTTCATGAAAATCTAAAAGTAACGCTCACTCTGACTTTCAAGCGTCTTTGTTTTTCGGGATGATGTCGCCAAGCCCTTTTATTCTTACACTCACTTTTCACAATCCAGTCAATTCTTGTTTAATAAAATTGCCTACTTTTTTTCATTGAATACATATTTATGTGGAATAAATGGGGTTACAAACATTGCCTCATGACTTCAAAGATTAAAATTAAAATGATCCTGCTTGGCTGGATGCATGTGTATTTAAATCTCTCTCTATCTATGTCACTTCCTGTCTGCAGGCACCTGAACGGATCAGACATGAGCAGCACGTCTTTCTGGCTGCGTGTGACTCTGGGTGCCACAATAGCCGCCATGCTAGGCTTTGCTCTGTACAGAGCTGTTAGCCGACACAAATGATGAAAAAACTGATCGTTCTCACACAATACATGCAGAGAAACACACACTCCCTCATGTCTTGCGCTCTGTCTTGGCCTTACTGTGACAACAACACAATGAAACAAAGGTTTGTGTTTTTTCAGCTGGACTAAAATATTGTACACATACTTTGCTTTTATTACAAAAAGTTCTCGATCTTACTGTTTGACTGACACCGGTCGGCCCCAAGAGACGTTTTTTCATCATGTTTTGAGAGGAACGATATCAAGATACGATTGAAAAGGTTATGTGTTGAATTGTACAGAGTTTGTAATGTATTTAATAGCTTGGCAAATCAATATGGATCATGAAAATATTCCATGGGAATTCGTATTGTGTTTCTGAAGTGTTGTTTCAAACAAATCTCAATGTTGGGGTCAGTTATTCAGTTCAGGAAATGCACTTAATGCATAATTCACCCTCTCATAATGTTTGAGAAGCTAAAGGAGGTTCTAGGTTAAGTAGAGGTTATTATTAACTGAAAATGTACTCACCTTCAAGATTTGGCAAGATTTAGCATCATCAGTGTCTCACCAATGGATGCTCTGCAGTGAATGGGTGCCGTCAGAATGAGAGTCCAAACAGCTGATAAAAGCATAATTCAAGCAATAATCCACACCACTCCAGTCCATCAAATAACATATAATTGTTTAAACATCACCTCTGGCTAAAATATGAGTCAATAATTCATAATAACACAAAAGTCAAAATGTCAATTGGCTTGTAAACGATGCTTGATCTGTGCAGATTTCACCCCTGATTCAGACCAGATGACTTATTTTTTTTATTGAAGCAATGTTATGGAAAGAGGACTCCTATTTTAGCTGAAAACAGTGGTTTGAAGGATTAGTTTATTATAGATCTACAACTAGTGGATTACTTGCATCACTTGTGGATTATTGTGATGTTTTTTATCAGATGTTTGGACTCTCATTCTGACGGCACCCATTCACTGCAAAGCATGCGTTGGTGAGCCACTGATGCAATGCTACATTTCTCTAAATCTAGTTTCTGATAAGAAAGTTATCCATATGTGGCATGAGGCTAAGTACATTTTCAGCATTTTGGGTGAACTATTCCTTTAAACTTTATTTAAATGCTGCAGATGTGAGCAGAGAATAAGCTTTTAAGCTTTTAATTTACCGATTTTTAAAGTTGTGTTTAACTAATCTAAGTGTAATTTTCTAAACTGGCCGAATTAAAGGGAAATAAACATCAGTCCCCATTCGTTTCCATTTCATATTCCTCGGATATATGGACCTTGACTGACAAATGTGGGGATGTAGTATTTTTTTAAGACAGCCGAGGCGAAATCCAATGATGATTTTGAGAATATAAACTGGGCTGAAAAACCTTGCTTTTCTGTTTGCCATTGTAGGGGTGGATGATTTCTTATTATGTAAAAAATTGCAGTATGGATGCATGGTGTTAATAAGTTAAAGATATTTTAGGAAGATTGAATGCTCTGATCCTTTGTAGAACAAAAACCCGATAACCAGTGTGAATGCAGTTACTTCAACCATTATAATGGATGGAAATGGTGAGGATGTCCAAACTGGATTTATCTTGAAACCATTGTTACCATCTATTGGGTCTCATTCAGCCTAAAAACAGTCTCCCAGCAACTCAAAAGCCAGTTTGGGTCAGCTGAAGGTCCTTCTGTGAATTTATGAATTTATGCATGTGAAGTTATTTCTTCAAATAGAAAGAACTGTGGCAGTCCTGCTTTATTGGTTTAATTCTACTAGTTTAAATATTTAGTTCAGTATTATTAACTTAACCTAAAAATCCGCCAGACTTGTGTCTCATCTGCATTGGTCTTTCAGCTTCAACATCAGATGAGATGCTTGGAATGAAGCCAGTATGTTCTAATATAAATAATTAGCAATAAACAATTTTTATTTATTTTTCTGGTGATTTCGTTTACTGTGCTCTATGACATCAGCATGCTGAAAAAGTAGTGCAATTTGTATGATCACATGACTTTAGCAGCTTATCATCTATTGAGAGATCATGCAATACACATTGTGCTTAGGGTTATTCTGTTAGATTATCACATTATTCAGCCAATTCATATATTTCTGTAATATAAACAGAGTTTTAACACATGAATGTGTCTGGGAGGTTTGTATCAGTGAACCTGTATCCCATTACTGTGCAGACTCAGTGCTTTAAGTGGGCCTGTATGCACCTACTCAGTACCGGCACTTCCAAATATAGCTCTTGAACGTACCGCCACCTCTCCGTGCGCCCAGAACATGCTTTTAGCGTACTTGTATGTTCCTTTGGACAGCTGTTTTAATAGAGGTTTTAATCCTTTGCCTGTGCTGCCGCATTTCAGAGCGCCCTTCACAATGCACGCTTCCTAATTATTTCTAGTTCGGAGTATGGAGCTCGAATCATTTGAAACAGTTTGGGGATCACAAATCATTTGAGTTAGTTTGGGAGTTCGGAGCGGCTTTGCGGATCATTTGAATCAATTCGAGAGTTCGTAGCGGGTTCGCGAATCATTTGAGTCAGTTCGGGGAACGCGAATCATTTGAATCAGTTAGGGAGTTCGTAGCGGGTTCGCGAATCATTTGAGTCAGTTTGGGAGTTCGTAGCGGGTTCGCGAATCATTTGAGTCAGTTCAGGGAATGCGAATCATTTGAATCAGTTCGGGAGTTCGTAGCGGGTTCGCGAATCATTTGAGTCAGTTCGGGAGTTCGTAGCGGGTTCGCGAATCATTTGAGTCAGTTCGGGGAACGCGAATCATTTGAGTCAGTTCGGGAGTTCGTAGCGGGTTCGCGAATCACTTGAGTCAGTTTGGGAGTTCGTAGCGGGTTCGCGAATCATTTGAAACAGTTTGGGGATCGCAAATCATTTGAGTCAGTTTGGGAGTTCGGAGCGGCTTTGCGGATCATTTGAATCAATTCGAGAGTTCGTAGCGGGTTCGCGAATCATTTGAATCAGTTCGGGAGTTCGTAGCGTGTTCGCGAATCATTTGAATCAGTTCGGGAGTTCGTAGCGGGTTCGCGAATCATTTGAGTCAGTTCGGGAGTTCGTAGCATGTTCGCGAATCATTTGAATCAGTTCGGGAGTTCGTAGCGGGTTCGCGAATCATTTGAGTCAGTTCGGGAGTTCGTAGCATGTTCGCGAATCATTTGAATCAGTTCGGGAGTTCGTAGCGGGTTCGCGAATCATTTGAGTCAGTTTGGAAGTTTGAACGAAGTAATGCAGTAGCTCTTTCTAAAGGGTATTTTTTCAAAATGCTTTTGCACATTTTATTTATGTTCAGTAGTTCTTTTCTGCTCAAGCAAATCCACAAACGAATAAAAGGATTTATATGTTGACTGCTGTATATAAAACCCCTTCAACATAGTTGTGGTTACCTCGAGATTCATCAGGCACGGATCCAGGCATGATTTGATGTTCTTAAAGCTGCAATAGGTAACTTTTGTAAAAAATATATTTTTTACATATTTGTTAAACCTGTAATTATGTCCTGACAGTAGAATATGAGACAGATAATCTGTGAAAAAAATCAAGCTCCTCTGGCTCCTCCCAGTGGTCCTATTGCCATTTGCAGAAATACATGGCTCCCGGTAAGAAACAACCAAACGGAGCTGCGGTCCGTAACTTTGTTTGTGTTCAAAATGTAGAAAAATGTATATAATAAGCGAGTACACCATTAATCCATTTTCCAAACCGTGTTTTTAGCTTGTCCTGAATCACTAGGGTACACCTATAATAAATGTTTATATTCAGACTATTTTAGATTGCCTCGGGGGTACCGCGGCGGAGTAGAAGAAACCGAGAGAAGTAGTTCCGGCAACGATGTTCTTCCGCAAGACGCAAGCAGTTCTGTAAACACTGGAGCGTCAAAAGTTCCCTACCGCAGCTTTAAGAGCATCTTGAGCCACATTCGATTAAAAATATTTCCATGTAATACAATTTTTATGTCTCTAAATTATTTCCAAAAAGTCTCAGGTGTTTAATGAAGTCGTGTGTATTTTAGGTGCTAAAATGAGTTAAATTTTCACATTTTGCTCACTTGAAAAGTCATAGTTCACTATTTAGTTAATGTTTTATGAAGATTTTATATTTGAAATAGTTTTAAATTAAGTATATCTTGCAGGATTATAGTTTAGGTTTTTGTTTTATGCCCGTTTCGTTTTCAATTTGACCCCTTTTTGTTTGCTAAACCAAAAATAAAAATGATTAAATTGGTGTTATAGTTTTGATTGGGTTTTAGTACATGTAGTTTTTTTATTTTTAAAGAATTATCTGGCAATTATAATAAACTATTTTGTATATTATTTAATGAAGGCAAGGGCTTCACATTTTTAATGGTATCAAGGTAAAAGTAATGTGGTTTTTTATTTAGTCTTAGTTGTTTTGGTTCTGAAATTGCTTTCATTTTTCGATGTCACACTGCTTGACACGTCATCTGAACTAAGCTTTGCATCACAACTTTTCACCACACCATTACATTATTTGAAATAATAAGGACATCTTATATAAACAAAAAGAGTTAATTATGAGCAACATCCATGCCTTTCACCAAACAACTCCCCTATAGGTAAAATATGTTTCTCCTGTAATAATTATAATAGCTCGGATGTTGTTTCGAAACCAAGTGGAATTGCATATTGGAGTAATTTTGTGAGTGATGTTGACTGGAGAAAAGTCTGGCTTCTGCCCAATCGATATCTTTTAACAAATAAGGTGAAAGAAGTATCCTTTAAACTTCTCCACAGAATATACCCTGCTAAACATTATTTAATTAAATTTAAAAAAAGATATTGATGTTAACTTTAGCTTTTGCAAGCAGAAGCCAGAGACAGCTGTTCATTTATTTTGGCACTGCCCTTTTGTGTCTTTCTTCTGGTAAAATGTACTTGATTTTATTGTTGGATATGTTGATGGAGATTGTATTTTAGAGTGGAAAGATGTTCTTTTAACTCCAAAGATAAACAGACCTGTATTTATTTTATATATTTTTTTATTTTAATGGCTAAATTTCATATCCATAAATGTAAATTTGCAGGTAAAAATAGCACGTTTTATAGCATTTAAAAATGAGGTGAAATACTATATTGAATCTATATTACCAGTGAAGAAACAAAAAAGCTAATCTAATTTTGCAAGAATGTACACTTTTTAATGTACTCCTATTATTTTATTTACATCTCCCCCTAGAATTATTATTATTATTTTGTATTGATATTGTTACTGTATGGATTGTGTAATTCTGTGCAAAAAAAAAAAAAAAAAACATAATGAGACAGCTGCAGATCTCAGATCATACACCGGGGGCAGCAGTGAGTCAAAACGCCCCTCAAATCCAAAGATGCGCTTCACCTTTTGCTCTCAAAGACCCCCACCTCACACGGGACCACTGCTATGGTTCCCGTTTAAACTCGTGTTATCTATCTGAGCTCTCCATTGTGCTGCAGTAAACCACTAGACAAAGTAATGTTTGCAATTAGAAAAGTTTATTGATGCACAGTAATGCGAATAACGCGCAATGACAGTATTATATGGACAGCAGTGGAACTAGACAACAACGATCCACGTCACAAGATGATTCTGGACACCGTTCTTCATAAAATTACATTTTATTATTGTTCTTCACATTCCTAGAATGACCTACAGGAGGAATGTATCTTCTAGAGACATATCTCATTGGCAAATTAATTAGAATGTCTGAATGATGATAAAAGTGTGCAATACAGTTCACCTTAAAGAAAGAAGTGAAGAAAAAAAAACGTCCAGAAATAAATCATATAAATAAATGCATGGGATATTCTTTATAGAATCGCAAATGCGCACACAAAAAAAGTTTCTGGAGAAACACGCTTGTAGAAATGTGGGATTAAAGTCCGCGCACATACAAAAATAGCAATATACCAAAAACGTCTGCTTCGAAAAAAGTGTATTTACACTGAATCAGTTCGATCGATTTGATTTCACTTCTTTTTGCCCGTCCTCCTGGACGCTGTTTTGGGTTTGGGTTTCGCCGTTTTCACCTTCTTGGCTTTGCTCGTCTTGGCAGGTTTGGTCGCCTTCGCCTTCTTCACAACTTTCTTGGCTTTGACAGGCGATTTCTTCTTCTTCTCCGCAGCCTTCTTCACTTTCTTCTCGGCGGCTTTCTTAGGTTTCGCGGGAGATTTCGCCACTTTCTTGGGCTTGGGGGCTTTCTTGGGCTTGGCTGCGGCTTTGGCTGGCTTCTTGGCTTTCACGGGTGCTGGTTTGGGTTTCTCTGGCTTCTTGGCGTCCTCGGCTTTGGCCAGTTTGAAGGAGCCCGAGGCTCCGATGCCCTTTGTGTGACGCAGAAGCCCGCTGGCCACCAGGCGCTTCAGGGCGAGTTTGATCTGGGAGTCGGCGTTGTCTCCCACCTTGTAGTGGTTCTTCACGTACTTCTGGATCGACTGACGCGACGCGCCGCCGCGGCTCCTGTCGCCTGCGATCGCCGCTTTGATCATCTCGGAGTATTTGGGATGCGACGTCGCTTTCTTTGAGCCTTTCGTCTTCTTGGGCTTGGATGCGGGAGCAGCTGCAGTCTCAGCCATGCTCGGTCCTGAAGGATGTCAAACAAAAACTCTCACGGAAAAAAAGTTAACGTTATTTGAAAAATAAATTAATTTTTTAAACGCTCTTGAAAATGATCGACACCTTCGTCTTTATTAGCACCTTCGTCTTTGTTCAGGCTCCAATTAAAATATGTATTAAGCAATGAGATGCGGAAAGTGCGTATTATTATTCGCCGAAGTGCGCCTGTACACTGTATGAAGCCTCCACGCGGACGTGATTGAGAACACCAACTGCCAGCAGCTGATCAAGCGGGCTTCCATGAAACCTGCGCGGGCTGGTTTGTGTTTCTTCCTCCTCGAACTGAGGCCGAATTTAGCTAGACTCGTTCGGTAGCGATCCTCCCAACGCCTCGGTCCGAGAGGGGAGGCTTTGGGCTAGGCGTGCGTGTGTCGTTTTATCCAGAATTCATTGCGCCATGAACTTTTTTTCCCCGAAAATCATCCCAAACCGACGAGCGCGGTGATGTATTTTGCAGAATTCGCCTAAAATTAGCACAAAACAACGACAACGAGCTGGAAAACACCGAATGTTTATGAAAGCCCCATCAACACACTCGAGGACACCACTGGTTTGATTCATGCAAAACGTAGTTTTCGTTTTTAATAAGCTGAAGTAGCTGACGAACTAACACACTCCGGCCACCGAGTCCGCGTGACGTTTCTGCGATTATTTATTGTTAAACCTTCTATAAACTAAATGTGCACGAAATAAAGTGGCTTTTATATTGCGGGTCATATTCACACATTTCAAGACGTGTTGGTGTCATGCATGAGCTATAGATCTAAACGAGTAAAACGTTAGAGTAATTAACCAGCAGCTCCTATGCTGAGAGATCTGAGAGAAGAGCTCGGATGTTAGGAAAGTTGCCAACGACCCAAAGTCCAGTTTTACCGACCAGAAGCCACCGGTACCGTGGTGAGGTTCAGCATATCGATCAGTGCATGCATTCCCGGTGGTTTGTGCGTTATGAATGCGCTTGAGATATTAAGACTGGGCTGATGCTTTAAACGCTCGTGCGTTCTTTTGTTATCTCTCCGTTGGCAGGGAAACTCGTATAAGGGTGGATTATTTTCACCTAATTTTTTGCACCGTTTGCACT
The DNA here is from genome assembly GCF_023724105.1 of Carassius gibelio. Lineage (NCBI taxonomy): Eukaryota > Metazoa > Chordata > Actinopteri > Cypriniformes > Cyprinidae > Carassius > Carassius gibelio. The sequence goes on along the minus strand of NC_068394.1, from coordinate 2,689,136 downwards.
TATAAATTCACCAGTTTAGTTCAGGCTGGTATCGGGCTGGTGCACAGTTATTTCTATCGCTCTGGCATGTTCTGTTCTTCACATTTTCGGGCTTGATGGTGTTTCATTCAGAACGCCATCTTGAATCTCTTCACTATTCACATCCACTGCAAGCTCCCTTTACAGAACTTTTAATTAGCCTACTGGATATTTGCAATTAAAATGAAGTTGATAAAGCAGATTATTAACCTTTTTTATTTTAGTTAGCAATGCATGTAAGCACAATGCACATCTCACACTCTTTCTGTGATGACAGTCTCACACTGTGTGTGTGTGTTTGCATGCATCTAGTACATACAGCTCCTCTTTGTGAAGTGTAAAGTGTCTGCAAGTGTCTAGTGCTCATGTTAATAAGATACATAGTTCTATTTCAATTCCAATCAGGCATCATGCACTCTACAAAAAAAAAAAAGGTACAAAAGCTGTCACTGGGGCAGTACCCTTTCAGAAGGAACGAATATATACCAATGTATACACTTTAGGTATTAGCATGTACTTTAAGGTACTCAAATCTACCCTTTAGAGGTAAACAAGGTAAAAAGGTGCTGCCCTAGTGACAGGTTTTGTACCTTTCTTTCTGAAAGTGGGGTTCGGTAATATTTCTGAACACTATAGAAAGTAGTTTGTGGGCACACGATTCAATGCATTATTTCAATGCAATAATTTCACAAATGTAGAGACCAAGAAAGTTAACTAAGGTTTGTATTTTTAACTGAAAATAACTTACTTTATAACATACTTCATTCTAGGCTGCTGCTGAGATGCGAAAAATACAGAATAGCAGATTGATTGTCCTGGACGTTGTGAGTAACATCCATATTGCACATACATTGTCATAATTGCAGTAGGGCTGAAAATAACAATGTAAACTGCTCAAGGAAATAATTACATGCATGTGTTTCATTAGTAAGCTTATGACTCATGTAACAGCACTAATCCAGTGTACTGAACAGTAAAAACGTCCACATAAAGTCAGTATCATTTATTTTACTATTTATTATGCAGAAATTAACATTTTTCTCATGTTTGTGGTTTTTCTGTCTAGAATACTTTTTTTTTTTACACCTATGCATGACGTCAGACTTTAAGGTGGAGTCGCTCTTACATCCTACCTGTTAAATACGGTATGTGTTATGCATATTTACTTGACTAAACATAAAAATGTTTTCTATAAAGATATAAGGTTGTGTGCTTTCTTTGTCATTTGCATTATATGCAATGCTACTGCACATAAAGCACAAAATAATATCTATATAGGTTTGTTAAAGGGATAGTTTACCCAAAATGAAATTGAGCTGAAATTGAATCCAGGATATATAGGTGGGTTTGTTTCTTTATCAGAACAGAGATATGTAGCATTGCATCAGTGTCTCAGCAATAGATCCTCTGCAGTGAATGGGTGCCGTCAGAGAGAGTCTAAACAGATGATAAAAAAAATCTCAATAATCCACACCACTCCAGTCCATCAGTTAACATCTTGTGAAGCAGAAAACTGTGTGTTTTTAAGAAACAAATCAAGGCATTTTAACTTTAAACAAACTAATTTGGATGGCCTGAGGGTGAATACATTTTCAGCAGATTTTTATTTTTGGGTGCACTGTTTCTTTAAGCCTAATTTTAAATGTAAACGTTTTTATATCATTAACTTAATACTTGTAAGTGTTCAAAATGTCAAATGAGAGATGTGTGTGCATGAAAGTTTGGATTAAGAGTCATAGTGTGTCCCTGTAAGTGTGTAGAGAATGACTTACATATGTTTGCCCAGTAGAGGGCAGCACTTTATTGTGCATAAACTAGACTGTAGTCATTATATAGGATATTTAATAAAATCATAAATGTGTTCTTTCTCTTTAATAAGTGTACTTACAAAATAATGACATTATTAATGTAACACCTGGTTATTTTGCTGATGTATATTCCACTCCTGATTGCACATATAACTGAATAATGATATTGATTGCTGACTGGGAAAAACTGATTTCTTGGGTTTTCAGCTCATTGATCAATATCAGTAATATCTTATATTATGCTAACCAGAGTAGAAAGGTCATGGAGTTCATAAGCATGAGGCAGTGAGGATGGATTGATGGATTGTTTTTATATCCATGATGTGAACTGTAAATTCATCACCACTTATAGCATGTTATCATAAACACTTTCGTCCAGAAAGAAAATCTGCACAATCCATGTATCTTCATCTTTCACGAATGTTAGTGGTGTTTGCTGAGGCTTGCATCACAGCATTGGTCGTAATTAGGGTTAGAGATTTGAAGAAACCCCGAAGCTAAGCATTAAACATCCCTACTCCGTGAAACACAGAAACATACAGAAAATAATACAGGATATATATATATATATTTAAAAAAAAACATTTTAAATGTATGTTGTACACAGTGTGGTTTAAGGAAATATATTTTTTAAAATGGAAAATATTGTTCATTTTATCCTTAAAATATTAAATATAGCATGCAAGAAATTAAATTAGCTAAATGTGCAAGGCAATACATTTCCAAATGTATAATACATTTTATGGTAAATGCAAATTATTTGTAAAAATATCCTTCAAACATTATAAATAAAGTAATTTGCTTATATACAAAAAAGCCAAAATGTATGAATAAATGTAAATAAGATGTAAATATGTTAAAAGAATCTATTCGCAATATATTGAAAAAAAAAATGGTTTTGAAACAATTTTCACTCAGAAAATGCTAGTGAATTTCACAAACAATTAGAAAGAAATGAATGAATAAATAAAAGAAAACGTAGTATTTTATTGTAAAACATGCTACTATAATCTTTGTTAATCTTCAAAAAAATAATAGTAACAGTGTAGATTATTATTTGTATTTGTATATTTTTATTTTATTTTATTTATTTATTTTTCTGTGGGATTGAATGATATCTGAAATCAAAATCAATCTAAGCAACAACAATTAGAGTGAATTGTCATAAAGTCTTGTGTCTGAGAACATCTGCACAGTCTGTTTAGCCTCAGGTGAAAATCTGGTGAGATTTTTACTTTCACTTTTACCACCTTTATCATAAAAATGATTCTCGAAAGGTTCCAGAAAACATTGCTTCCATTAACATCAGCTATATTACTTTTCTTTATTCATATCGTGAATGACACAGAGAAATGTTGTACTTCAGAGATTCGTCTTCACATTTATTGCCACAGTTAACCAGTCCTCAGAAACAATAACTAAGCCAAATGACTCCATTTATTAGTCAGTTCCAGTATATAAATGATAATCAGCATATTCCAAGCACAACCAGTGATTAAACACCATGAGAATGTGTTTTAGGGTCCGTAGTATCCACTGCGTGTGATAAACGTCTGATTTAGGAAACCCAAGTGCGCCTGTGTACCGTGTGTGTGTGTGTGTGTGTGTGCACTGCAGTGAATGTGTGGTTGTGTGTTTATTCTCTCTTTAAGACTCCTGCAGGGTAGATGGAGAGCTGCAGCTCTTTGGACACGCCCCCCTCGCCTCTGATTGGCTGCAGACTGCTGCCTCCTTCCCCTCTTTCATTGGTATTCAGGTAGTACAGTCTTTGTGGAGGACAGAGGGGCGAGAGAGGGCGAGAGGGAGAGATTTACAGTGGTAAAGGCGATACAAGCTTAACAAGACGGGCGAGCGGAGAGGGACAGACGGGGCGAGGGAAAAAAGAGACAAAAAGTGGACCGACTGCAAGCTAATGGTGATTTTGAGGTGGATAGAAGCGGGTGAGAAAGTGCCATAAGGGTCTGTGGATTCTGGACGGCGAGTGGGACTTTTGGTTTTTACCCAGCTGGAATCATCCAAACCCTGGACTGACGGCTCTGCTGTCTTCCCTCGCTGGAGGACGTCCTGCGGATACACTACTGGCCTTCACTAGCGCTCCTGCGAGGGGTCCCTCTCCCCGTTGGGGAGGTGTGCCACGCAGACGGACGGACGGACCGCTGGCGTGTGTGTGTGTACGTGTCTCTGCATGCCATTTCCCCCTATGTCCTTCTTTTTGTGGCTGTGTGCGCACCAGGGCCCAGTATATGGATAGAAGCTCTCTGTTTCAGCTCATACAAGAGCAGGTAAGCAGCAGCAGGTTGCTATCGTTACTGCATCCTCCTGTGCATCGACGCGTGTGTGTGTGTGTGTGTGTGTGTGTGTCAGGGCTGATATGGAGCAAGATGGACAGTCAGAGTGAATGACTACTGGTGTGTGTTTGAGATGCTGATGTTCAGTCAGTGGCTGTAGTTGTACACTGCACTGATGCTCAACACATGCCTGGTTGTGTATGCTAATATATGGAAATATGTGGATATATACACTTACATGCATTTTATTACCATACATCATATTTAAACAGGCAGTTTCACGAGTTCACCCTTACATCTAATCTGAAGGCAAATAGTAGGCATATTTTGGCGTGCTGTCCTGGGGGAGGGGTCCGGGCCCGGAGCATAGCCCGAACCCCAATAACTCCCCCATCCCTAATTTGGGATAAATAGATTAGAAGTGAGGAGTTGGGGTGGAGGAGGGTTGCCGAAAAACTGTCGTGGGACAGGAGGTAGGAAGACTGGATATATATATATACGCTTGCGTGCTATTTAAGATGATTAGCTAAACGAGATGCACCTGTGCCAAATTGGATGATTATCTGATCGTGCTTCTCCCGAACTTTGTTAATAAAACCACATAATGTTTAAAAGGTTGTTTTTGAACCAAGTATTTTTTTGCTTAGCAAGGCTGCATTTATTTGATCTAAAATTAATTAGAAATATTGTGAAATATTATTTCAATTTAAATGGTTTTCTATGTTAATATAATGATCTGCTGCTCAAGAAACATTTCTGATTATTATCAGATTATTGTGCTGCTTAATAAATTCATGTAAATTTGGTTTGATTAATAGAAAGTTAAAAGAACATCATTTATTTGTAATTTAAAATATGTTTACTGTCACTTTTGATAAATTTATTGCATCCTTGCAGGATAAAAATACAAAAAAAATCTTAATGACCTCAAACTTTTCAACAGATGTGTTTATATTTCAATATCATATATTTTCTTATTTTAACAGTGAATGGTAGATGTAAAATCCAAGAAAGTAGCAATGCAGCCTTTTGGGTGTTTGTGGCTTCAATTCAGTTTCAGATCAGATGAATTCAATTCAGTTCACTTAAGTCAAGTTGACTTGTTTCCACTTTTAACAGTAAAGACTGTTCAGTTCAGATCAATCTGATTCTATTAAGATCAGTTCAGTTAAACATGCTGTTGACTATATAGATAAACTAAATGGTTATTTCATTTCAGTTAAGCTCAATTCTGTTCAGTTCAATTCAGCTTCATGAGTAATTTTAATATGGATATTTCAGTTCAGCTTCAATTGTAGTTTTAACAACACCATTTGATTCTGAGTTGCTTCATTCACAAAGCTCCAGTCAAACCGCTGGATGACTGGAAACAGGAAAATCTCCAAACATTGGTAAGAGACACCCAAAAATACTCGAAATAAATCATCACTGATCAGAAATGAGCGGCGCGCTTCAAGAGATGCAGTGAAAGCAACAGACACCAAAATATGTTTAGTCATGAAATGTTTACAGCACATTGTTGTGTTTTTTCTTCTACAGCTGGCAGGTTTGTGTGCAAACACTGCAAAAGCGTGACTTATTTATACCGTCAGTCTGACTCGTTCTCTGCGTACAGAAGTAGAAACAGAAGGAGGTCAGTGAGAACTATTTCAGTGCTGTTTGAACAGCATCATTTCAAGGAGGTGTTAACATTGAGATGCTCTGCTTCTACAACTGCTTGGTTTGAATACATTTGCATGACTATATGCTAATTAGTTTCATTCTTGAAGCAAAAGCAGACACAAAATTCAGATAAAAAAAAACTGCTTTAATGAAGGTCACGCTTTCTGGACTCGGTTTATAGATGGTTTGTGTTGGTTATTTAATACTTCAGTGTTTTAGACTGATTACTTATCTGAGTCATCGGTTGAGTGTGTGTGTGTGTGTGTGATTCATGTTTTCCCAGGCGCTGTGCTTCTGAGTTTGCTTGTACAGTAAGTGTGTCGTCAGACGGAAGCGGTGCCTGATGGTTTTGTTTTGTGTGTGGGTGTGTGTGTGTGTGTGTTAGTGTACGTATGGTGTGAATGTGCTGCAGTGTGTAAAGGCAAGATGCTTAACCTTTCAGTTTATTATGATTTTTTTTTTCTGCTGTAGGAAGCAGTGCTGAGCTCGGACTATTTCTGGCTGTAATGCACACGCACACAGTTCACCTGTGCAAACACACACACACACACACACACGTTCAATGCTCTGTGTGATAAACTGAATTAATGGAAGAGAGGTCTAAATGACAGAATTACACAGTGTCTCTTCTCACCAGCTGTTAAGTTTACTTATTGGTGAAAGTAAGGATTGCTATTTCTTATAGTCAGTGTTAAAGGTTTGTTCAGGTTTTTCATAGTTATTATAATAAACTAAAAATATGAAAAAAGTTTTCATTACTTGAAAATAAAATAAACATTAAATGAATTAAAAAAAACACTTATTTCAAGTCAGCTAGTTGGCAAAGCAACATTGCTTATTTCTCAACAAAAAAAAAGAATAAAATATAAATATACATTTTAAACCAAGTAAAAAGAAAAAAATGAAAATATAAAGATAAAACATAATTACAAATATTAACAAAACTATAAAAGTATATTAATAATGCCAAAACAGCACTGGTTTGAATCACTAATTTAAAGTAAGAAACTTTGAAAATCCCCAAGACTTGGGATTTAAACCATATCTAGAAAATAGATATTTTCTTCTGAGGATTAAATGAGCAATTAAAGCATTTTATATATATATATATATATATATATATATATATATATATATATATATATATATATATATATATATATATATATATGAAAGCCACCCATTTTAAAAATATGTAATTCTATTTGTTTTTTATTATTAATGGAAAACAATTACAGTACATAATCAGTTTTATTTCAAATAAACATCAGTCATCATTATAATTAATGCATTGTAATTAATGCCATATTTAACTTCAGAATAACATCAGATGATATTTCTTTGTGTCTGTTGGTATTTCTTTGCATGTTTGTATGGAAAATGGTTCCTGTACTACACCCCTGTTAGCTAACGTGAAAAAATACATAAAAATTATACTGTATTTATATAACTTTTACATTAAATTGAAGATCGCAATATAAAAGTATTTTTTAAAAAGTTAAATGTTAGGTGGAATTAATAATGGTTAATTGGGATTAGTTTCAGAAAATATCTGTGATTTAATTAGATTTTTTTATTTTTTATTAATAGTACTAGATAAAATAACTAGGTGAAAAACACATATCAGTATTTTAAGCGGCAGCATAGCACCGAAAACCCACAAAACTATATCATCTTGACTGCAACTTTTGCACAAAGAAAGAATGCATTGAATTGATAAGAAGTGACACAAAAGACGTATATAATATTACAAAAGATTCCTGTTTCAGATGATCACTGTTCTCCTAGAGAATCGTATTACATTGATAAACAGAAATGTTTCTGATTTCAGAATGATTTCTGAAGATCATGTGACACTGAAAACTGGAGCAATGATGCTGAAAATACAGCTTTACGTGACAGGAATAAATTACATTTTAAAATAAATTCAAATCGAAAGCATCTATTTTAAATTTGAATAATATTTCAGTATTTTTTACTGTATTTTTGATCAAATAAATGCAGCTTTCATGAGAATAAGAAAATAAATAATAAATCTTACCAGCCCTAAACTTTCAAAGTTGTGTGTATGAATCATTGGCTGCTATTAAAATACCTTGATATTTATCAAAGTACTCTGAGACCATCATTGTACCACTGCACTTCCCCAGTGCTGCTTTGAATGGTTTGAAAGGTGACTGATTGGACTACTAACACCATATCATTGCTCAGATGTTTCTGGTGTGTATTTTCAGAGAACATAGCAACAGTAAGGCTCTGTTTTCAGCACACTTTAGCATCGCAGGGAAACAGCTTTGTTCCTGCTCGTGTACTCAGTGAACAGCCCATCAGCTGCATTCAGACTGACACACACAGACTAGACTGATGTTTCAGCACAGCTGGACTGAGAAACTCTTCGATGATAACGCCGTGCTGTTCACACGGCAGATCTGTTTTGTGTCTGGTGATTTGTGTACATGATCATGTGGTGCGAGGTGACAGAACACACACACACACACACACACACAGGGTCAGTCTTTCTCAGGGTGTCACGCTGGTCATTTGTAATCATGGTGACACAGCAGCAGCTCTCCTCTGTGTTGAATCTTCATCACTGACTGATTCTTTCACTTCCATCCTTCTCTTCACATGTGTGTGCTGCTCTCATCCCTCCATCCTTCATCCTCTGCTCATTACACAGAGCTCTCGCGTTCATCCGTTCCTCTTCCTCTTCCTCAGGTCTGTTTCTACATCATTACAGATGCTTTCCATCCTTTCATCTCTTTTCCTGTTCTTCTTACTTTCCTTTCTTTTATTACTTCTGATTTCCCCTCTCTCTCTCTCTTCCTTCCTTCCATCATTTCCTTTGTGCCTTTTTCTTCCTTCTGTTTCCCTTCATTAAATTTCCATTTTTTTCCTTCCTTCTGTTTTTTCTTCCTCCCCATTCCTTTCCTCTCATTTCTTTCCCAATTTGTTTCTCACATCTTTACCCTCTCCTTTCATTCTTTCCTCATTTACACTATTCTTTCTTCCTTCCCTTTCCTATAATTTCTGCTCATTTCCCTTCCCTTATTTAATTTTTCCTTCCTTCAGTATCTTTTCCTTTCCTCTAATTTTCCTTCCTTCCTTCCTTATTTCCTTTTCTTCCTTCCCTTTCATTTAATTTCCTAGATTGCTTTCTTTCTTTTAATTTCCTTCCTCCCTATCTCGTTCCCTTGTGTGTGTGTGTGTGGCAGACAGATGAATTGTGCAGAACGACTATCCACGTGTGTGTCCATGTTAATAGAGTCATATCATGGAAAATGTTTTTTTTTCTGGCTCAAACAGCTTGATGTAGGCTTACGATAAAGATATCTTGCTGCTATTCTGTCGAGAACAGATTCACCCATGTACAGTGAAAAGTTTTTGTGTTTGTAGAACAAATATACAAGCAAATGCAAAGCACATGTAGCATGTTGCATTTATTTAGTGTGCTGTGTGTGTAATAAATGCATGTTTTTACATAATGTTTACTGTACGTGAATCCATCTGCTCTGAAGACTGGCTGGTTCTCTCCTTCTGTTGGTGTTCAGCTGGACCCAGAGCAGACTGGTTTTATAGCAGTGGAGAACTTCACCAGTCTAGCGGAGCACCATGAGTTACAGCTGGACCCCAGTAAACTGGAGATGCTGCTGGCGCTGGTCCAGAGCAACGAACACGGAGACGTCTGCTACCAGGAGCTCATAGAACTGGTGAGCTGCATGCATTCACCAGTTACAATGCTGAAAACATTAGCACTTTTCAGGAAGATTGCACAAACTAGTCACTTACATCTACCTCTAAACAATGTGTTAAGTGTGTGCTGGCTACTCACTAGTTACAAGACTTCAGTGCTAGTTACAAATGTGTCAGTATGTGCTCAAACTGCATCCCGGTGTAGCTGTGTGAAACCGGTAATGCCCAAATGTATGCAAATTTATATGAATATGAGATCTGAGATGGTTTGCGTTCATTTGGAGTCATGCAATAGTCACAAATATACTCGAGTCTGAGCTACACTCAAAAGTGAAGGTTCGGTAGTAAGATTTTGTTCTTAATTTCGCAAAGGCTGCATGTATTTAAAAAGTTAATATTTAAATGTTTTCAAATGTGATGCGCAGCTGTATTTTCATCATCATTCCTCCGGTCTTCAGTGTCACATGATCTTCAGAAATCATGATAATATGCTGATTTGCTGCTCGAGAAACATTTCTGATTATTATCCATGTTGAAAATATGCTGCTTCATATTTTTGTGGAAATTGTGATGCAGTTTTTTCAGGATACTTTGATGAATAGAAAGTTCAAAAGAACTGGATTTATTAAAAATGGAAATAACAATAAACGTAGTGTTTATGTTATAATGTTATTTTGTGTGATTGTGTGCATGCAACCGTATCGATCCCTTGGTGCACAAATACTGAGTGTGACACTGGATTTTCATGTTATTTCTGCGAGACCTGGAGCAGATCAATGCTGGTAGTGTGTGTGTGTGTGTGTGTTTGTGTGTGTTCATGAATGAAAAGCTGCCAGTCTCAGTTCTGTCATTTCTAAACCTCCATGTGCTTTCTTCACAAATCCAGCCGTGTTCCTCTTCTTCACTCTCTCACACTTGATACGAGGGAGCGTAAGTGTTTTCACTCTGGCACAGACAGTTGAATCAATTTTGCCGCAGGCTCTTTTAATACACACACACACACACACACACATGACTGCGGCGCTCTGTGTGGACTCATTCAGAGATGTGATAAAACCCTCATGTAATCAAACCCTGATGCACACACACAGATGCTGTACACTTTATGTGACTGGAATTCAAGACACACGACAATTTATAACCATGTTCTACAGGAAGAGAGACTCAGGCAAAGGCAGAGAGAAAGATATGAATTTAAAAGGATTTGGGTGAAGTGTAAATCTGGGGCATGAGGAGGATGGAGGAAACAGGGAAAAAGAAAGAAGGGAGTGTGAGAAATCCTGCATACATTGAGTAATCTTTAAGAAAATCACAGTATTTAACTGGCTTGTGTGTATGTGTGTGTGTGTGTGTGTGTCTGGTATTGTTGTGTGTGGGTGTGTATGTGTGTGTGTGTGGGATTGTGTTTGTTTGTGTCTGGGATTTTGTGTGTGTGTGTGTGATTGTGTGTGTTTCTGTCTATGATTGTGTGTGTGTGTGTGTGTGTGTTAATATTATGAGGACTGTTAAAGAGTCTATATACTGTACACAAACCACATGCAAATACACTAAAGTATGTTAATTCATTTAAAATACTAAAGTTAAATAATTAACTGCGAGTTATTGTTTCATTCATGGTGAAAATTATATATTTAAAAAACATTACATGTCATAGTCAGTTGTTGGTGAAACAATGTTTTAGCTTTAAAAAATATTAAAATAATAATTCATTAATTAAATATTAACAATTATAAAAATTATAATTTGAAATGATCAAAAATTGTATTTGTTCGTTTTAAATTATAATGGTATTTTATATTTTAAATAATATTTATTTATTATATTAATATTTATATTAAAAAATGAATTGCATTTATATCATTATATAATATAAATATATTATTATAGAAAATATTTGATTTACCACCTTATACTTTATGTAAAGGAGTTTCGAGAAGAACTGGTGCAATTTATTACATTTGATGTATTATAAAAAAAAAACATTTCTTATTTTTTTGTTAGATTTGTGCATTCAAGTACATTTTATGCTACATAGTTCATTGCATTATTTTAGTATTTTGTTTTGTCTTTGTATAACACTGCGCACATCTACCATATTTTTCAGGAAAAAAGGCTCAGAAATCACATTATTGAAAAGAAATGTTGCAATGATTTAAAGACGCATCTTATTATTACAATAATCAATAATGTAAAAATAATGTACATATACAGTAATTCCTCTCACAAATTTCAACAGGAATGAAAAATATAAGTATAAAACAAACTTAAATCATAACCTTCATAGCAAACATCTATTATAAACTCCAAGTCTAAACAAATTTATTTAAAGTGAGACTGTGCATGTTTTGCATGCTTGACATTAATTGCATTATATCGCTCTGGAACATAAGTGGCAGCTCGTTTCAGGTAATTTCACTTATATTCTACTGTGTTAATAGTTTTGTACTGAGCAGGTTATTGTGGATCAGAGTTTGTTGGTGTATTAACATCATCATCATCATTTAATGATACATGGATGGTTATGAACTGTTAAAAGGTCACTAAACACAGATGTTCATACATGACCCTGGAGCACATAAACAGTCTGAAGTCTCTGGAGTATATTTGTAGCAACAGCCAAAAATACATTGTATGGGTCAAAATTATTGTTTTTTCTTTTATGCCAGAAATCATTAGGATATAAAGTAAAGATCATGTTCCATGAATATATTTTGCAAATTTCCTACCGTAAATATATCAAAACTTAATTTTTGATAAGTAATATGCATTGCAAAGAATTCATTTGGACAAATTTAAAGGTGATTTTTTTCAGTATTTAGATTTTTTTGCACCCAAAGATTCCAGATTTTCAAATAGTTGTATCTCAGGCAAATATTGACAATGACACTTAAAGGTACAATTTGTAAGATATTTGCAGTAAAAAAAAAAAAACAAAACACTAGGCTAGTGTTATATATTTGTCCAGCTGATTACTAACAATATCTCTAATGTTTTCAACTACTTGTAAATCAAGAGAAAATCCCCATTCTAAACAGTGACACGGGGCAGTGCAGTCGCCTGTCAATGACGTTAGTTACCCTTTGTTACCGCCTTTACTGACGTAGAAACCACATGACAACAGTGTTTCGGACAAATGCGAAAGTAGCTTCGCGACAAACTTCAACTAGAAAGAGATGCCGATCTCGCTCGTGTTTTACTCGACAGCTGAGTTGTTTTCATTCATATCTTTACAGAAACCGCGCAAAGACACGTCTGATCCATAGTCTAATCGCGTCTTTGCATTGACTTTGTATGTATTCTACTTCAAATGGTTGAACTCGCGTTAAATCCATGATTAAATCCATCAGCGGTTGGGTAGAAGACAACAAATCCCACGTTCCTTCTTAGCGTCATCAAGCCACGTGATTGTTTTGGTAGTGCGCCCTCTAGTGGCAGGTCCTACAACCTGTACCTTTAAGACTAGTTTTGTGGTCCAGGTTCTCTTATGTTAAATTAAACAACTTCTCAGTGTATCAGCAGCTAATGAGATGTACATCTCTCTCTCTCTCTCTCTCTCTCTCTCTCTCTCTCTCTCTCTCTCTCTCTCTCTCTCTCTCTCTTTCTCAGCTGAACAGTAAACGTTCCAGTAGTTTCCGCCGAGCCATTGCAAATGGGCGTCGCACTCTGCAGCGAGAGATCCTATTGGATGAGACAGGGCTGGGCGTGTACAAGCGCTTCGTGCGCTACGTGGCCTATGAGATCCTGCCATGCGAGACGGACCGCCGCTGGTACTTCCATCAGACCAAACTCTGCCCTCCTCCCGTCTTCATGGCCATCCTCACAATTGTACAGGTACAGCTCACCGAGCTCTGTATGGTGCTTTATGGGTTCTTCAGATCAGTTCTATAATCCTTAAAACACCAGAAACTAGAACAAACATTTTTTGGCAAAATTTACTTCTTAACAACTAAAACTTGTAGAATAACTGCACAAACATTCACGTGTCTTTTTGCTGTAAACAAGAATAACTTTTACTTCCAAACTTCCATTAGATGTTCCTGACTGTTGCTTGATATGTCAGGCTTTACAGGGTTAAGACTGTGTTTGTGTGTGTGTCCCAGATCATAGTGTTTATGTGTTACGGCGTGATGCTCAATAAATGGGTGTTGCAAACCTACCAGCCGGATTTCATGAAGAGCCCGCTGGTGTATCATCCCGGACACCGTGCACAAATCTGGAGGTTCTTCAGCTATATGTTCATGCATGTTGGGTGAGAACTTAAACAAGCTCCTCCTAAACTCTTGTTTAGATCTGCTGTTATAAATAAGTGAGCATCAGCTGTATTGCACTTGGTTAAATATGCAACTAGTAACTGTTCTTCAAATAAACATGAGTTTTACAAGCTTTAATGTCAAATGCAAACTTATTTCTTGATGCATGCTCCTGACCTCATTGAGCATGATTCATAAATTTGAAAGAAACATTTGGTCTTCATCAACTTTTATCAAAATGCAATAAAATACTCCACCTCTGAAATGACTTTGCTCTGTCTAACTTTAGCCGTACAGACCTGCAGCCACAGCTGATGTTTTACACACTGAATGTGAATGTGTGTGTGTGTGTGTGTGTGTGTGTAGGTTAGAGCAGTTGGGTTTCAACGCTCTTCTCCAGCTGATGATTGGAGTTCCTCTGGAGATGGTTCATGGGATCCTGAGGATCAGTCTGCTGTATATGGCAGGAGTCATCGCTGGTGAGTTGGATACGTCTGGCCGTCCTTGCACTGGGACTAGTTCATCAGGAGAATGTGCTCATATTTATGATGGACATGTCACCAGAGGCCAAAGACCTAATCAATAATCTCTGAATTATTCACACACACACACACACACACACACACACACACACCCCCCATCTCTCTCTCATCACGTACACACATACCTACACAAGTGGTGTGTTTAATAGAAATATACATATATATAATCCTTATTAAATTAAATGCATTTTTAATTTCTCACTAATTTAACAAAAATCTAAAATAAACATACAAATATTTCACAATAACAAACATAAATAAAAATACAAATAAAAATACAAATCTAAACATAATTCTGACCTGAATGTAAATTCCTTAAATAATTAAAAAAATTATAATGTTACATATTTTGTTATAGAATAAAATATACATTCAATAAGTTAAATTCTTATTCAGTTAAAATGGTTTTGTTAATGGTTTATTTATTAATTTATTATTATACATTTATTTATTTATTATTTTCATTTATAAAAAAATATAATACTATGTGGAAATTTTATTAAAAATAAAATCAAGAAAAATAAATTAAATATCCTGACCGGAACGTAAAATCTGTAATGTATATAAGATTTGTTACATATTTTATTACATATTAAAATAAAAATGTATTATAATAAGTTATATATATATATATATATGTGTGTGTGTGTGTGTGTGTGTGTGTGTGTGTGTGTGTATATATATATATATATTATATCAGTTTATTATTTTCATGCCATTTCCCTACATTACATTTTCTGTGTGTGTAAAATAGGAGTTATACTGGTGATATACAGTGCAGTTAAATTTGAACTACATTTTGCATAATTCAGAGCTTAATCAAACACGCTTGCCTGTAATTATTAAATAATCCTGAAGCCCTTGATTAGCTGATTCAGGTCTGTTTAATAAGAGTTCATGCAAAACCCTGCAGGACGTGGCCCTTCAGTCCAAGAACAGAATCAAATAGGCATGATGTACAAACAGCTTAACTGTTGCAAATGACATGTACAGAAGTATGATGAAATGAATTAAACACTTCATATTTACTCAAAACATACTACATACACGTTGCAACATCAGTGTTTTGGCATAAGCATCCATGCTGAGGACAGAACGTGAGATGGAAATGAAAATGAAGGATAGAATAGAGCATGCAAGAACAGATAAGAGAAAATGAGTCTATATGTGAGAAAAATGGAAAGACAAGGAAAATGTGAGAAATAGAGTGAGAGGGTGGAGGCATGCTATTGAGAAAACCTAACATAAAAAAGAGCAGAATGATGAAGATGGTGGTGGAGTAAGAGTGCTGAGCGCAGCACATCTCAGTGTGTAACACAACGTATATACGATCTGTCACACACACAGAGGATTTGCCAATAATTAGTCATCTCACCCGCTTCTGCTGGACTGCATGCATGCTGGCTTTCCTATGAGCTTTTGGTTTAGAACTGTACTCGATGTGTTTTGTGCCACTGTTGGTTTGAATGTACTGCAATAAATTAAAGTCCGGTTAGGGGTGGCCACCTAACGACCACCAAGAAAACTTTAGCGACCACATAGCAATGTCCTACTAACCACTCAGAGTGCCCTGACATAACGGAAGCAATTTCTATAGTACATGCATAGACTGCAGCATCCTGTAATTACATGACAACTATTAATTACCTTTATTATATTCCTTGTTATTTATTCCTTATTATGGCACCTGCATTAAATAAAATAAATAATGTATTAAATTAAACATAATACATTCAAATTAAAATTGAAATTTAATTACATTTATTTAATAAAATTATTTTTTTACGGCAAGTAAGACAGTTATACGCTCTCTATTAAACTTCAAATAATCCGAAAAAAAAAAACAAGCAGGCATCAGTGGTGTACAGGTCCCTATTTGGGGACCCCCTCATGTCATTATAAGCCAATTATATTATGATTAAATTTGCCTATCGAGAGCAGTTTTACTCAATAAAAAAAGAGGCTTTCTGAAATCAACAAACGTACAGTTAGTACACAAGCAAGCATACAAGCTTTTTAATTTTGCACAAAGGTCTTTACACAGAATGAGATTTTCAGGAAACAATGTGTCACACGCTAGAAATTCGAATGTATCGATTCACATGATGTCATAATTCTGCATGGAGTCACTATTTGTGGGCGGGGCTTTTGCAGGACAAGCTATATCGCTGATATAACCATGATACAGTTTTTTATCAAGATTTTTCGTGGATATAAAACCAGTCTTAAGTGTCATAAACAAATAAATAAACTTCCCATTTATGTACGGTTTTTTAGGATCAGACAATATTTGGTCAAGTTACAACAACAACAAAAAAAGTGCAAAAAAAAAAATTGAGAAAATCACCTTTAAAGTGTCCAAATGAAATTCTTAGCCATGCATATTACAAATAAAAAAAAAATATTTTTTTATATATATTTACGGTAGGAAATTTCTAAAATATCTTCATGGAACATAATCTTCACTTAATTTCCTAATGATTTGGAAATCAGAAAATGTAAGAGAATGTATTGTTAGCTAATATACCCCAGAGACCAGGCAATCTTTCATTCTCCGGTGATTTATTAAAGGGCATAATGATGCACAAAGCATGATTTCAATGCATTTTACTCATATTTCTTTCTTAACACTGGATTTGTAATTTAAGTAACATAATTTTATTGACAAGACCTACTGCAATCAAATTACATCAATTCAAAATGTAATGCATTATATTGCTGCGTTATGTAAGTGTCATTTGAGTAGGACAAGCTATATCAAACAGTCCCACTGTCTGTGTTAAGCGCGTGTCTTTGCGTGTCTCCTCAGGTTCTCTGACGGTGTCCATCACAGATATGCGTGCTCCGGTGGTGGGCGGGTCCGGCGGGGTCTATGCGCTCTGCTCAGCACATCTCGCCAACGTTGTAATGGTAAACATAACTAACTGCTGCCATGGTGACTTCTGTCAGAATGAATGAAATAGAGAATAGAGAAACGCAGAATGATCAATGTCTCGGGATGCTTTATACTTTCGGCTTCCCTAAAGATCAAAGAGTTTCTAATCACTCGCACACAGACCTCGGAGAGTCAGAAAGTCTCTTCAGCTGATGGATGCGTCTCAACTCAGCGTCTCTTCCCTCATACGCACGTTGTTCTGGGAAAATAAGTGCCTTTCAGCCTTTTGTGTGAGTGGAATTTAAGGAATGTTCTGGATTCTATGATGTCATCAGTGACATCACCACAGGAAATCATTTTGATTGGTTCCTCAAGCAAAAATCCACCTTTAAAGAGATGGATTTTAAGTTTAGTAATTTTACATGCCTTTTTATTATTTTTTTTATTAATATTTTTCTATAGCTTTAATTCATTTTTATTTCAGTTTTAGAAATTTCAGATCTAAGTTTAAGTTTCATTCAACATTCTATTTTATTTTATTATTTTATTTACAGTTTTAGTGAACAATAACAGCACTGATGGCATTTCACTTTAGCTTTACATTTTAGCTTTTAAATCAGAAATCCAGCATACATCTCCAGAAAGAAGTCTGTCCGAGTAATTTTTTTTATGTTTACTTTTTATTAAACATTTAACGGCAAAAAAATATATATAAAAAAAAATAGTATGCATGGATGAGTAGTTCTCAGTAAAATCATGCATTTACAAAATAGACAAAATAGTACATTTTCATTATTCCCGACTTTGTAAAAGTCTTCATAATATGTTTAACATGTATATGTTTGTGTTTCAGAACTGGGCCGGTATGAAGTGTCCATACAAATTGTTACGTATGGTTCTTGCACTTGTTTGCAGTAAGTAAATAGTTATTATAGTTCTCATACTTTAGTAAATGAATTTACAATAGCACACATTTTTCATTTGCTATATTCAGAATATAAGACTGTGTAGTATACACTAGATACTGTATACTATTTTAAATGTGTTCTACTGTATGTGCAATGCATTATGCAATGATTTCAATCGATTACATGCGACATTATTACTCTTACTCATTACATGTATTACCAATTTTTAATTCAATGTGTTTGTCTTTGTCATTTTTTTTTTAACTTCTTTTCCTGATTAAAATAGATGTAAAAAAATATATATATATATTTGAAAAAATTTTGCATTTATTATTTTTATTTAAAATGTATTTTAAAAAATATATTTTATTTTATTTTATTACGTTATTTTTATCCTGATCAAAATAGATGTTAAAAAAATTATATTTGAAAAAAATAAATTAACATTTATTATTTTTATTTAAAATGTATTTAATTTTTTTTTTTGTTTTAGTTTTTTTGTTTTTACTTCTTTTTCCTGATCAAAATAGATGTTTAAAATGTTAATATTTGAAACATTTTATTACATTTTTTGTATTAAATGTTTAATTAAAAATAGGAAAAAATTGTAGAAATAGTAAATACAAATGGCACATTGCAGTAGTAGACTAGTATGCTGTTCCAAACCAATCTCTGTGTCTGGCAGTGAGTTCAGAGGTGGGCCGTGCCGTATGGCTGCGCTTCTCCCCGCCCCTCCCCTCCTCCGGACCGCAGCCCAGTTTCATGGCTCATCTGTCAGGCGCAGTGGTGGGCATCAGCATGGGGCTTCTGATCCTGCGGAGCTATGAGGAGTCTCTGCATAAACAGTGCTCCTGGTGGGTCCTCATCTTCTCCTTCATCACCTTCCTCCTCTTCGCCATCTTCTGGAACATTTTCGCTTACGAGCTGCTCGGGGTACAGATCCCGCCCCCTCCCTGATGACACGCCCCCTGTGGTGGCACCAAGAAGCCACGCCCCCCTGTCCGACACAGGTCCGACCTCAATCGACTCCGCTCGACCAGCAGCAGAGAAACGGACATAAAAACCGTAAGGAAGGATTTCAGCGGTGGGAAACGATAACACATACTCACATTCCATACAGAAGCAGCGAACATAAACGCCGTGGTGTTTTTAACAAACGCTCGGAGGCGTGCTTATTTGAACAGACCACCTAGAAACTAGAAACATGTACACACACATACACACATGTACATCAGATTCGTTGTGTATTTCAGCTCGAGGCTCGCTCATGATGCCTTTCTGTATTGTTTTGACTTGGCAGCCTCATCTACGCCTGTTATTCATTACAGATAGCATTGGATGCTGTTTGTTTTTGGATAATTACGGATTTGGTGAAATGAGGTAAAATTTGTTTCAAAATGATGTTTCTGAAGCTGTTTCTTGCTGTATTTTGTTCACAGAAACATTAGCTCTGTTCCAAATCATAGTGGGCTTTCTGTGAAAGCAGCATGTTATAGGCGTGCGTTATGTTGCCTTCTAAGATTACTTTTTGCTAAATGTGAATTTTCATAAAAAAAAAAAAAAAAAAAAAGAAATCCATAAAGATCTAAAAAAAAATTTCATATACACCCTGTTCAAAAGGTTTTGGTTGGTGAGATTATTATTTTTTTTGTTATTGAAAGAAGTCTCTTATTCTCATCAAGGTTGCATCTTATTTGATAAAAATATAGTAAAATATTAAAGATTATTACAATTTAAAACAACTATTTTCTATTTGAATATATTTTAAAATGTAATTTATTCCCATGATGCGCAGCTGAATTTTCATTCTAATATGATGATTTGCTGCTCAAGAAACATTTCTGATTATTAGCAATGTTGTAAACACTTTTTGCTGCCTAATATTTCTCTGGAAACCATGATACAGTTTTTTATCAAGATTTTTCATGGATAGAAAACCGCATTTATTCAACTTTTTAAATGATTTTACAGTTATTTTTCATCAATCTAATGCATTCTTTCTGAGCAGTTTTAATTTTACTTAATTTTACTAGTTACCTATAATGCCAGACTAAAGTATTTGAAATCGAGTGCAGCATTGGACCACAAAACCAGTCTTAAGTGTCATAAACAAATAAATAAACTTCCCATTTATGTACGGTTTTTTAGGATCAGACAATATTTGGTCAAGTTCCAACAAAATATTGAGAAAATCACCTTTAAAGTGTCCAAATGAAATTCTTAGCAATGCATATTACAAATAAAAAAATATTTTATATAAATATATATATATATATATATATTTACGGTAGGAAACTTCCTAAAATATCTTCATGGAACATGATCTTCACTTAATTTCCTAATGATTTTTAGAAATCAGAAAATGTAAGAGAATGTATTGTTGGCTAATATACCCCAGAGACCAGGCAATCTTTCATTCTCCGGTGATTTATTAAAGGGCATAATGGTGCACAAAGCATGATTTCAATGCATTTTACTCATATTTCTTTCTTAACACTGCATTTGTAATTTAAGTAACATCATTTTATTGACAATAGCTACTGTAATCAAATGACATCAATTCAAAATGTAATGCATTATATTGCTGCGTTATCAGGAAGAGTAATTTGAGTACAGTAACGTGTTATACCCAAACTCTGCTGGTGAACAACAAGAGAGCACACTTGGTATGGAACAGAGTGAATGTCTGACCCTTGACCTTTGATAATATATCTAATAACACAAGCTAGTGAGAGAATCAATATCTCTGTGCCGTACACTAATGATATCTTCAGTATTGCTGTGCAGATTACATTATTAAAGATGCTTTCTACATCAACCACTAATACTGAATGTTTTGCAACCTCAATCGTGTCTGCATACAATTTCAGCGAAGGTCGGGTTAATGATAATGGTGATTATGATTATGAAGATATACTTGATTAATGAAAAAAAAGACGAGACTGCAAAAGATGAGAAAATTTAGTGTTTTACGACCCTTAACTCGTAAGACCGAGGGCATAATTAAAATATTCAGTAGTGCCAAGTTATCATTCGCTAAGCTGCTAAAGGATAATTAAAGGGAATTAATTAAATCGCTACAGGAAAGATGTGTACAAGATTGCTGGTCTGAGTTGATTTCATTTTCAGAAAGCTCGATCGTGTGTCTGTTTAATGTTGTGGATTTTTTATGCCTTTATTCATATTTATTCAGAATGGCGTCTCTGTAAAGATCGTCTTAAACTGAGGGATGTGATGATGATGATGGTGACACAAGAGTCAAAATTAAATGCATTTACACCCACACAAACCGGAAGAATATTAACAATACAAAATGTTTAATGAATGAATTAAGCTGTGCCCGAAGGTCACACTTATGTAACAACACATTAATGCTTTCCAGGAACATGTGAGCTATTTGAATATTTTAAAGTCACTCGCAGCCTGTTTTACTGCCACAATGTGATGTATTTTGAAGGTAAAAAGGATATTTGAGGAGAGTTGGCAAAAAACAGTGGCTTGCTGAAGACATTTCAGTAGTAATAAAGTAAAAAAAAGGTCAATTTTGGCTCCAACTTGACTTTAAATGTTCTGATCCAGCATCTAAAAAAAGCTGAATTTATTGAGTTCCTGTAATATACGGCTGGCTGGCACTTTTAGACAGGTGAAAAATGAAACGCTGATGAATATTTATCAGACACGCATATAAACAGTGAGAAAGACGGAGGGAAATGGTATAAAAAAAGCTAAAAGCTGTTTTGGGATATGTGATGGCAGAAAATTAGATGAGAAAGACGGGGGAAATAGCTGATAAAATGAAGGAAAATAGAGAATGATGGATTCATTTTTTTATGTTGTTGAACACTCGTCAAATGGATGCTGGTAGTGTGTGTTTGTGTGTGTTAAACATGCTTTAATGTGCTCTAAGACCGTTGTTGGTTTCAGACTGTTATAACACACATACTGTCGTCTGTACGTGAGTTTAAGAAACACTCGACCTCGCTCTGAAACTGTTGGGTTGTGTTCGGAGTGGAATACATTTCTAACTATAGTATACAAGATGGTCATGTGACACCATTGATTAATTCAGCCAATGACATCTATTTATCATATTTGAAATGGTTAATTCAATTTTTATCAAATTTTGATTCTTTTAGGATTCTGATCAAATAATACGACAAACTAAAGGTTAAAAGATAATCATGTGGTTAATTTATTTTCAGAACTGTTATTTTAAAATTAGTTATATATTTTAAATATAGTATTTGTTAATATTTTGAAATAGCTTTAATTTTTACATTTTCAGCTTTAATATTAAGCACTATTTAATTATTTGTTATTTATAGTCTTTGTCATTTTATTTGTTTTTATATATATTTATTTAGTTTTTTCTTTCAGTTCTAGCCACAGTTTTAGTACTTCAACTTTACATTTTTTCTATAGAATTTTTGTTATATATATTTCTGTTTTTATTTCAGTTTAGCCCTAGTCATCTTAGCACTTCAACATTTGAGTTATTCGATGTACTTTTGTCTTTTTTTTTTCAGTTTTAGATTTAGTAGTTTTAGTACTTCAGTATATATAAATTATTTTAACTTATTTTATTATATTCTCACTTTTATTCAATTAGTTGACAAGGCCACCTTTTTAATATACTTTTAAGTTCGTTTTGTAATAATTCTTAAGTTTGTTGTTGTATATAAATATTTCTATATAACTTAATTTTTTCCCCAGTTTCTTTCCTTCGTTTTAACAGTTCAGCTGAGCAAGTTTAGGTTTCTCGTCTAATATTTGCATTTTTTATATTTTATATTTATTTCAATTTACTAAAATAAATGCTAATAGTTTTAGTAAATAACACCAGTTTCAAAATGCAATGTTGAGTGCATTGCATTATGGGATACATTTTTTGCATAATGTGCTGTCATCCACATGCAATTTATACTTAACGTTTGCATAATGTGCCAGTATGTATACCTCAAAACTAGTATGGGTAGTATGCCACTCCAAACACACCCTGGGTGAAGAAGTATACTCTCTAATCCTCTTACAAATGGAAACAAGTAGTCCCCCCTTAATCCCGCCCACTTTACTTCCCAGCCAATAGCTGCTCTCGAATCTCATGCTTAAGTTCAGTAGCTGTCCAATCAGCACAGATGGCAGTGTCGTGTGTTTATTTTCTTCATGATGTTGTAGGTTTAGGTCGCAAGAGTGTTGCTTTGAGCTCATCGCTGCGAATCCACTGAGAATCGTAGTTCATTTACAGATTTCAAAATGGTGCCAAAAGACGAGAGATGACGACTCGTTGCAGTAAAAGATTGTTTACAAAAAAAAAAAGTAAAAAAAAAACCTTGAAAATATATTATAAGGCTAAAAGTTTCCTCTGGATCAGATGATGAAAAAATAAGATTTGTAAATATTGATAGTTTCTATCAAATTCTGTATCATTTCATGATGTACTGTACTTCTGAAATATTGGGACCTGAGGCAATTTTGTTTTATTTTGTATGGTTTTTGTGTTTGCTTTCATTTCTCAGCTGTATGAAATAAAGACCATACTGTGAGGAGACGTGTGTGTGTGTGTGTGTGTCAGTGCCTGCAATCACACACTTTCCATCGAAGAGGTATAAATTATGAAACTCCATTTCAACAAATTATCAGTGTTTAACCTTTAGAAAGTTGTTTGGTCACCTTAAGCTAATATTAGATACATGGATTTTTTTTATTTATTTTTTGCTCTATGTGTGGTTTGAAATTTTTTTTTTTTATAAATTAAAAATATTATTTATTTATTTTTACAAATTGGCCATGTAGCAGCAACATTTCTGTGGAAACATTTTTTGTCCAGATTTTTAAAGAACAGGAAGTTCAAAAGAACAGCATTTATTTGAAACATAAATATTTGTAACATCTTTATTGTCACTTTGATCAATTGAATGTATCCTTTCTGAATAAAAGTGTCACTTTCTTTTTTTCTCACCCCATATATTAAACTACAAAAAATTTGGGGTTTCATAGTTTTAAAATATTAAATGTTACGAAATATGAGGCAGCACAATCAGAAAATCTGCATATTAGAATGAATTCTGAAGATCATGTGACACGGAAGACTGTAAATCTAGCTTTATGTCACGGGAATAAACTACATTTTAAAATATAAAACAATTGTTTTAAATTGTAATAATATTTGGACATTTTACAGTATTTTTCAAATAAATGTAGCCTTGGTGATTATTCAAAACACTAGAAAAAAACATTTACACACAGGTGTAATAATTATTAAAGTTTTATTGCTTTATTAAAACTATTACAAATTCAGAAAAGCAATTGTGAAGTGCATTTCGGAGTAACGCCTAAAAAAATACATACTTTTGCAAAGGAATGTGTTGAAAACACCGTCTGGGTAAATATTCAAATGAAGAGAAGTTCTGCTCTTTAAGATCTCTCTGTCTTGCGTCTCTTCGAGGGCTTTTCATCGGCCGTCTTCCTCTTCCCTGGCTTCTGATTGGCCACTGTGTGGGTTGCATCCATCAGACTGAGCTCCTGTAATAATGAGGGCTGAATCTGATTGGCCACGGCCCAGGCCCATAAACACTGCTCCACCCTGTGAGGAGTCCAGTCCCGCTGGCCGTCCACTGAGACCACAAACATCAGGGTCAGATCACGAGGAAGAGTGCTTTAAGCTGAACGTGCATCTTAAATGTCTTACCTTTATTAAGCCGGGACGATTTGTTCAGGATTTTCTGGAGGAAAAGTGCATAATGTTTGGCTGTGTACTCGACCGGTCTGAGCTCAGCGATGCTCTCCACTGCTTCATCAGCCATGAAGGCCACTTCGCCCGGAGCTCCGGCCACCAACACGGCTGATAGAGACCATTTGGATGCATGTTAATGCAGTCAGTGCATGCATGCATGATCTGATGGGTGTGTGTGTGTGTGTGTGTGTGTGTGTGTGTACCTGATGCCGTCGCTGGCCCGACGCCTTTGAGTTTGCACAGCTCAGTAATCGCCGCTTGGACGTCAGGCATCAAACCGAAAGCTTTGCTGGTCGAGCTTTGAACCGCCTCCTCGCTGTTTGAGCCAATCAGCTGCTGCAAACGAGGCCTGAACTTCCCCTTCTGGGAGAGAGTATCCATCATCAGTCATCGGAGAGAGAAACGCACTCGTGCACGCAGCTGAACCGATGTCATAACCGCATGCAACCAACTGAGCAACTCGCCTGTTTCCAGCATCATGATTCTTGTTAATTACGCAGGGTGTGTGAATCTATGTCTGTTGTGCTTACAGTCAGTTTCCACTCCATGATCTTGACGAGCTCAGCGTGTGTGAGGGAACGCTCGGATCGAGCTGAGATCGCTGCAGGCAGCTCCTCCTGAAACCTGACAGAAGACAGAGACTGCCATTAAGATACTCTGCATCTACAATTATATTATATTCTGATGCAACTACAATAATAAACATGAAAAAACATGCAAATCTTTTTCTTTTCTTTTTCATCTGTAAGTTCATCTGAGTATTTAAATTGTGGCCCATATCAAATACAGGGCAATGCTAGAAAAGCTCTATTTAAGGTTGTGTCAAATTACATGTTAACTGCTAGTTGTGATAAATAGGCAAAAATATATTAATTAAAATTAAATGAATGCATTTATATAATTTAAAAGTATTTTAATGTTATAATTTCATTTTATTTTAAATGTATATATTATGGTCATTTTATTTACATTTATATGATTATTAATATATTAAAATTTAAATACAATAATGAACATAAAATGTGTTTGAGAGCCAGTGCTAGTGAAGCTGCATTTTCAGTTGCTTTGAATTGCAAGTTAAAGCTAATTATGAGTAGGCAAAAATTATTAATTTAAAATATCTAGTTAAATAATTTATGATTTAACAATATTTCACATTTGATAATTATTTTAAATGCATGTTTTAGTTTTATAGTGTTTAGTTGTGTTATATAAATTATATGATCTGTAATTATTTTAAATGCATATACTTTACTATTTAGATTTGAAAATTTATGATTATTAGTATATGAATTAAAATTCAATTCTTTTTTGTGATGCAAGTACTATAATGAACATAAAAATTTAATTCAGCAAAATGGTAAATTAAAATTTAATTAATGCATTTATCTAATGTAAAAGTATTTTAATGTTATAATTTAATTTATTATTTTAAATGTATATATTTTGGACATTTATATTTACATTTGTACGATTATTAATTTATAAATTAATATTACATTCTGATAAAAATACAATAATGAACATAAAATGTGTTTTAGAGCCAGTGCTAGTGAAGCTGCATTTACGGTTGTGTCAAATTGCAAGTTAAAGCTAATTATGAGTAGGCAAAAATTATTCATTAAAACAATCTAATTACATTTATTTAAATTTATGATTTGACAATATTTCAAATTTTATAATTATTTTAAATGCATGTTTTAGTTGTATAATGTTTAGTTAGTTTATTTAAATTGCAAATTTATGATTATTAGTAGGGGTGCTCCGATCATAGTTATGTGCATCTAGTCAGTAAAGCTTGCTCTCTAATCAGCGATAAATTCCATCAGGTGCCTGATTTCACATAGAGCAGCTGTTACTACACAGAGCCGTTGTTAACGGAGAAGATGCACAAATAAACGCTGAAAATGAATGTGGATTTGAGCAGCTTCTTGGTTAGCAACGGCTCTGTGTAGTAACAGCTGCTCTATGTGAAATCATGCACCTGAGGGAATTTACTACTGATTAGAGAACCAGCTTTACTGACGAGATGCACATAACGATCGGGGACCCCTAATTATTAGTATATTAATTAATATTTAATTATTTTTGTGATGCAACTAATATAATGAATATAAAAACAAAATTCAGCAAAATGCTAAATTATGCATTTTTATGTGTGGATTTGTAAGGACTCAAACCATTTGTCCAGTTGCAAGAGTTTTCCGGCGTTTTTCCCCTTCACGGCTGCCTTTGCTTCTAGCACACTCCAGTATTTGGCATGTAGTGCCCTCCATACAGCTGGATCCTCACAGTGATACAGTCTCTCCTTCACAGACATGACTGTTTAGAGAGAGAGAGAGATTACAACACTTAAGAACAATTTAATAAAGCAAGCGAGACAGCTGCATATTATCATACCAGGATGTTTTATGATAAATAACTTCTTGCGTGAACTCTCAAGAGCGATGTTGTCTCACAGCGCGCCACGCGAGTCATGCGACGGGAGGTGACGTCAGCCGCGAACGTAAACAACAATTCTACATCCGCTTCTCCTGAAAGGACACGTTTGTTTTTAAAAGGGTAAGTTTAGCGTGGTTATTTCACTAATTTCTAAACTCATATTACAGTTGAACATTCATGCTCGGAAACCAAGCATGGACTCATGCAGCACTGAACTGTTTTAAAGCAGGTTTTGATGTGGCACGTGACTGAAACGCTAATTTACAGCACATATAATATTCCAGGCATAAGATGATACATCTGTAATATCAACGTGTTTGCAAAATAATACATGCATTTGAATAATCTCAAAGCACCTTTGGGCAAGTATACATATGTTGAATATGTATTACATGTATTGGTCTTTCTGTGCGTTACAGTAAGAGACTAAACACTGCGCTCATGTTATTAATGCTAATAAGGAAATTATATTTATAAATCGATATTGGAGTGAAGTTGAAGGCCGACACAAAAGTGGTGTAAAGCGTACCTGAAAACCATACTTGAGTGAAAAACAGTATTTTACTTGTACTGAAAATATTTTCAAAGATGCACTTGAGCATATATAAAATATGCTAAGAGTTGCCTTGTCTTATTTATTTTCTAAAACCAAATCAAAACCAAAAATCATCAAGTATAATAGGTGAATAAAATAAAGTAAATTATTTATTGCTGAATTTTCTTATTTAACTTTTGCAATAATATCAGGTTGTGCTGTCAAACGATTAATCGGGATTAATCACATCCAAAATAAAAGTTTTTGTTTATGTAATATATGCATGTGTACTGTGTTTGTTTATTATGCATATCTAAATACAAACACATCCAGTATATATTTTGAAAATATTTACATGTATATACATTTATATATTTATATGATTACATTTTATATTATATATAAATATATTTAATATATAAACATAAAATATTTTCTTAAATATATACACATAAATGTTTTAATTTATATAAACATGATAAATATGCACAGTTCACACTCGTATATCATGTAGACAAAAACGTTTATTTTGCATGCGATTAATCAATATTAATCGTTTGACAGCACTAACACAGGATAATAATACATGACAATAGTAAAAAAAAAATATGTTAAGTAAAATTACAATTAAAAGCATTCTTGACATTGTTAAGGAACTCGCATTCATATAAAGTAACCTTGTTGAAAAGTGAAAGGACAAAATGCTCGAGAATTACTACTTTCAGTGCCATATCACTGTAGAAATAGCTAGGTGCCATGCAACAATGCAATGTGCAATCGCAACACTCGTTAAAAATGTAGTGAAGTAGAGTAAAAGCTGCTAATATCTTTGATACACGTAAAATTACAGAGCATCCAAAAAGATACTCAAGTACAGTAATTACATTTACTCAAAATACCTCTGTTACATGCACTGTAATAATAAATATAATAATAACAATAATATATATTACTTGTATGTCTATATTGTTTCTGTTTTTTATCTATAGACAAAATAATAATAATATCTGATAATTATAATAAACTATCACTTTTACGTTTCATTTAATTTTTATTTAATTGTATTTAATTATTTTTTGCTTGCATGTTTTCTAATGATTACTGATATGGATTCTCTGCTGTCTTGTTTCTGTTTTGCAGGTCGGTGTGTAATCTCGTGTGAAGATGTTAAAGGCGATCACGTGAACGAGGTGCAATTTTTATTTGGAAACACAGACGGTGAGATGAAAAAAAAACAAAAACACAAACAAACAAGAATCATGTCGCAAACGCAGTAATATTCCCTTAGAAAGTTTGTACAGTATCTTACCTGTTCAAATACGATCTATAGTGAATCCTATGATTATTTATATCTAATGTTATTGTGAACGTGTTTGCCGTTTCTGGCCTGTTGTCCCCATAGGTAAAAGGCTCTAATCGTAAAGCGTAAGTCTGAACATCTCGCTTTATTCTTGTATGTTTTTGCATATATTGTTTGTGATATAAATGCTCATAACATTGCCACCATGAGAAGTTGATCTGAATGAATCTGTCCTCCATCTGCTGGCCCGAGGAGGACCTGCAGCAGCATCTCTCTCCTGCTCTCATCTTTCTCCTGATTTTGCAGCTTGAGATGGAGAAGATGACCAGGGTCAGCACCGTCAGTGGTCATACCATGTTTTGTCACCTGGATGCACCTGCCAACGCCATCAGTGTGTGTCGGGATGCTACGCAGGTGAAAATGAGATGAACATTATATTCACGACACATGCCAAAGTGGCCAATTTGATTTTTATACTTTTGATATGGTTCACATGGCAAAAGTATATATATATATATATATATATATATATATATATATATATATATATATATATATATATATATATATATTATAATTATTTTTATTTATTTATTTATTTATTTTATCATTTGTGAATAAATTAACTTATTATTATTTTAAATGTATATGTTTTGGTAATTTATATTTCTAATTTATTTTATTATTGATATTTAATTCAATATTCAGTCTGTCAATGACTAATATCAATATATTATAATTAAAACAATTATTGTCAATAATATTTATATTTAAAATACTGTTTTTAGCTACAGTTTATATGCGATTAATCACAATTTTTGTTTCTGGTGTTGTTTGCTGGGTGAAATATTTTAATTTGTATAATTTATTATATTTTTATTTATTTTTTATGTTTATGTATTTTAATTATTTATATTTGGAATTTATATGATTATTGATATTTAAGTAAATTATCAATCTGTCAATGGCTAATATCAATAAATAGCAATTACGAAATTTATTGTCAATAATATTTATATTTAAAATACAGTTTTTAGCTACAGTTAATATGTGATTAATCACAACTTGTTTCTGGTGGTGTTTGTTGGGTGAAATATTTTAATTTGTATAATTTATAATTTTTTAATTTATAAATTTTATGTATTTTAATTATTTATATTTGAAATTTATATGATTATTGATATGTAATTTAATATTCAGTCTCTCAGTGACTACCGGTAATATCCATAAATAATTCAATAATTATTTGTCAAAAAAGTATTCATATTCAAAATACTTGTTTTGTTATTAGATAGTTAATTTGTGATTGATCACGAGGGTGACCAAGAGTTGTTTATTCTACAGCATATATAAAATCGTTTATATATATTTGTATTAAATTAATTTAAATTCAATATAATTAAATTAATGATTTTTTTAATATTTATATAATTATTTACATTTATATATTTTAGTCATTTATATTTGTTATTTATATGATTATTATTTTTTTATTTTAATATTCAGTCTCTCAATAGATACAGTTATCTTGTGATTGATCACATAATTAGAAGTGCTGTATTTGGTGAAGCGATGTATCACGGTAATGAATATGCACAATATTGTTATGGTGAGGGCACTTCTTAATGCAGTGAATAATTATAGATTACAAATTATTCATAATTGGAATGCATTTTAATAATACTTTTCCCATCAACTGGTCAAAATGGACAACACCGCTGTATGCTGCTTGAAAGACGTGTGTGCGCTCTGATGTAAACAAGCATGCCATGCATGAGAAGCACATGGAGGAACACATTACAGACACGCTGCATGAAAGCACATTCACTCTCTGACAGCAGATGGCGCTAAACTGCAGAAATGCAGCCACTACCCTGGAAACCCCATAAATAAAGCAGCAGCTACTTTCTAAAATGTATTTAAATAGCCATTCAGATTTGTGGATTTGCTATGGTGTTCATCACAGCGCCAAATACTTACATATTTAGTCTTTATAGGCTATTTATTTTAAAACATTTTATATATTTTAATCTGGACTACAATATGACCAAAATATTGTTTGAAAGTGTTTTGATTCTTTAAATTGTCCATCACACATTACATCAGGGCTTCATTAGTTAACATTAGTTAATTCATTAGTTAACATAAACTGCAAATGAATAGTTCTTCTGAACATTCATTAATCTTAAGTATTCGGATATTTAATAACACGTTGTTAAAATCGAAAGTTGCAACTGTGTTGTTTAATGAGCTAACACGTATATTTTAACAAAGATTAGTAACTTTTGTAGCAAATGTAGCTATTGTGAATGTTAATGCATTAACTAAAGTTAACTAATGAGGTTTTACTGTAAAGTGATACCTATACTTCTTTTACATCTTTGTAAAACTTTTAACTTTATGTATTTTTCTGTATTGCTTTATTGTACTTAAATGTACAGTTATTTTTGTAAAAAGAAAAAAAAGTTATTTAACCTGTTATACTGTATTATGACCATGTCTAATGTCACTAAATGTCAATACTGTATGAGAAATTAATGGCAACATGAAAATTGTATACTGGCATATTCCTAATCACGTTATGTTTCAGGTGGTGGTTGCCGGGCGAAATATCTTCAAGATATACGGTCTGGAGGAAGACGGTTTCACTGAGCGGCTGAACCTGCGTGTGGGCCGCAAACCCTCGCTGAACTTCAGCTGTGCGGACGTCATGTGGCATCAGATGGAGGAGAACCTGCTGGCCACCGCCGCCACTAACGGAGCCGTGGTGACGTGGAACCTGGCCCGGTCCTGCCGTAACAAACAAGAGCAGCTGTTCACCGAACACAAGCGCACGGTCAACAAAGTCTGTTTTCACCCCACTGAGGTCTACATGCTGCTGTCCGGCTCTCAGGACGGGTTCATGAAGTGCTTCGACCTGCGCAAGAAGGAGAGCGTTAGCACCTTTTCTGGTATGTGCATCTCTGACGTTATCATGACCTCATTCACATCCACACATCTGGAGCGCTTTAGACACTCAGTCTGAGGATTTCGAAATACACCGTGTGAACAGCAGTGTTTGTGCAGGTCAGTCCGAGAGCGTGAGAGATGTGCAGTTCAGTATTAAGGATTATTTCACGTTCGCCGCATCATTCGAGAATGGAAACGTGCAGCTGTGGGACATTCGTAGACCGGACCGTTACGAGAGGATGTTCACCGCACACACAGGACCCGTCTTCTGCTGTGACTGGCATCCTGAGGACAGGTGTGTGCACACACAGCTAAACTAATAATAATAATAATACTGAATGCACAATGTGCTTCACAGGTCAGCACAATCAAAATACAAAAAAATGATAAATGAAATAAAAATAGTAAGATAAAATGAGAAGGAAATAAAAATAATAATAATACAATAATAATGACTTAAGGGAACAATTAAAAAATAAAAATAAAATGGGAAATATAATAATATGTGCTCAGAATATAATAAGAATTAGTATACTATTATTTTTTTTATTATGGTAAAATTCTAAATAATGACTTAAGAAAAAAGTGAAAGCTGAAAATTAAAAAAGGACGATAAATGAAAATAAAAATAAAAGTGACTTTAAAAACTTAATAAATGTGAACCTTTTTAAAAGGTTAGAAATTCACTATTATGATAGTAATAATAATTTTAGTTGAAAAATTCCAATCGTAAACGTACACTTAGTAAACATTTAAAAAAGGAAAATAAAATGAATGCTATAATAATTTTATAAGAATAATAGAATAATTTATAAATTATTATTATGAGAAGAGTATATCTAATGACTTAAGAAACATAAAAAAAGGAGAAAATGAGACTGAAATAATTATTATTTTTTTAATTCTAAATAATGAGTGAAGAAACTTTAAAAGTCCAAATTAAAAAAAGGAAGATGAAATAAGAAGAAGTAATACAAATAGTACAATTCTAAATAATTTTATCTACTAATTAATACTCAAATATAACTTTTTTTTTTTTGTTGCCTAATTTTAGTTGGCAAAAGTCTCCACACTTTTTATCCTCCTGGATTTTAACCTCAACCCGTCTGGCTCTGTTTTGTGTATATAACGTCTTGCAGGGGTTGGCTGGCCACAGGCGGACGTGACAAGATGGTGAAAGTCTGGGACATGTCGACCAACCGCGTGAAGGAGATCTACTGCGTTCAGACCATAGCGTCGGTGGCCAGGGTCAAGTGGCGTCCGGAGCGCAGATATCACCTGGCCACCTGCTCCATGATGGTGGACCACAACATCTACGTGTGGGACGTCCGCCGGCCGTTCATCCCCTTCGCAACCTTCGAGGAGCACAAAGACGTGACCACGGGAATCGTTTGGCGGCACCAGCACGACCCCTACTACCTGCTGTCTGGGTCCAAGGACAGTACGCTGTACCAGCACATGTTTAAAGACGCCAGCAGACCCGTCGACCGCGCCAATCCGGAGGGACTCTGCTTCGGGCTGTTCGGGGACCTGGCGTTCGCTGCTAAAGAGAGTCTGATGAGCGGTGAGCGATCGAACCACGCTGGCTTCCATGCAATTTGACAAAAACCGACACTGAACACCAAAATGCATGCATGAAATCTCTAGCTTGTTAGAGATATGTGATAAAAGTTATAATTCCAATCTGTTTTTATTGTGTTAGAAGTCAATTTGAGCCACATATTTTATCTGCACAGACATAAAAAAAAATTCTTTTTTAATTATAGTGGCTAATTGCATCTTAGTGCAAATACTACATGTAAGTATAAATAATGTCTAACATTAAAAGTATTTAGTGTAAGTAGCATTTATTGTTATTTTCACATCGTCTTTCAAAAGCATGATTTAGGAGACGAGTCTCGAGTCTTACATTTCTAATTTATATCTGAATGTTTGACAAGCTACAGTAAAGGTTTACGGTATCTGACCTCTCTTTTGTGTTGACCTTTGACAAATTGCATGGACATTTTTTCTACAGCCTTTCGAAAACACATCTGTGTGTTAAACATTGCATGCACGTCCATGACCCTTAGTGAGAAACATTTAACACATTTCTAGAAGAAATGATTACTTAAGCAGTAGTTTAAAATCGAGTGTTGGTCAAATGGACCATCAAAATGTTTCTTGATGTTGGTTTCTTATCAGAACATTGTCTTTCTTCATAGGTCCGTCTTCTGCAGGAGACGTGGGGCGTAAGACCTACCCGGGGGGCGATCGGAGGTACCCCATCTTCTTCTTTAAGAAGCCGGATGTGAGGGAGCAGTTTGCGCAGGTGTCGAGCGCGCTCAGTGTGTTTGAGAGTGAAGCGGGCAGCAGTGTGGGGATGGACTGGTTCATTAACACCGCACAGAGTTACCTGCTGAGCGGGAAACCCTTCGCCGAACTCTGTGAGCACAACGCTCAAGTCGCCAAGAGACTCAACAGACCGCAGGTTCACATGGATTTTAATGGGGCTCTTCTGTATTTTCAACTTTTTTTTTTTCGTCTTCTTTGACATGCAATATTTTCTTAAAGTCCTCCCTGAGATTTTAAATTAATATTTCAGCGATTGCATGTTCATAGATATTTTTTTTTTAAAAAAGACTTAAAAAAATTAATATTCCTGATATGCAAGTTATCTAACTCAGATAAATAAATAATAAATATATTTTTTAATTAACAAATAAAAAAATAAAAATAAAATACAGAATGAATTTTTATTTGTAAAAAGTGTAGGAATTTTTATTTTTTTTAATTGCATGATTATTTTGATCGATTGATAATTAATTCTGATCTTTTCATTAGTTCACAAACCTGCAGTTTCCTCACAAACCCTAATTGAATTCAGTTTTTGTGTCATACAGGAATCAACCACATGGACGATGCTGCGAATCATGTTTTCAGAGCCGGCTAATCCGTCCTTATCGAGCAATCACAATCTGAATAAATCAGGAAACCTCCCGCTCGTCAACAGGTACTGATAATGTCAGCTGATTTTGGGGATTTCTGACTCCTCTCGTCTAATATACGCTTCTTCAGAGCTCAGTTCTGTGTCTTTGTCTGTTTCCTGTACTGCAGCTTCAGTATGAAGGAGATGAGCGCTGCTCTCAATGAGAGAAACAAAGAAAACAGACAAGACAACCTCCACAGCCTGGAGACCAACCTCAACAACAACGACGGTGAGACACACACATATAAACAACAGCTGCATCCTGACCGATGAGAAACTGATGAGAGACCGGTAAAGAGACAGTCAGCTGATTGTGTTTACAGAGCAAACGTTGAGCTTGCTCTCTCCTCATGAAGCGTTGCCTTTTATCACAAAACCTTTAGTTTACCAGAGAAACTTTGAATTTGCTTTTAAAATCTTTGCATTTGCCAGAGAGACTTTGCTTTCTCTCATAAAACCTTTGCGTTCCCCTAATAAACGTTGTGTTTAACTGCAAAACCTCTGCGTTTTTCTAAGAAACCTTGCACTTGCTTTAGAAAAACTTTGCTTTGCCTTGCAAAATTTCTGCCTTTCCCAGAGAAACTTTGCTTTCACTTGAAAGATTTTAGCTTTTTCCCAAACTTTGCATTTCCCTGCGAAACTTACATTAGCTTTAAAAATGTGTTTTACCCCAGAAGCTTTGATTGCTTGCAAAACGTTTGAATTTTTCCAAAAACACTTTGCATTTCATCGCGAACCTTTGTGTCATTCATAAAACTGTTGCCTTTTCCAGTGTAACGTTGCATTAACTGAGAAACGTTGCATTGTTCACAAAACCATTCTGTTTGCCCATTACACCTCCCTTGCAGAGTTTCTCAGGAAAATGCAAAAATAAAAATCCTTTCATCATTCAGCTTCATTGAGTTCCAAACATATATGATTGACATTAAGTCATGGATTCAAATTCAGTTTGTTCCTCTAGAAAACCAATAGTATGACTTCAGAAGACATAGACTCCTTCTATAGTGCTTTTTCAACTTGGAGCAATTTGGACATTCTGCTAAACATCTCCTTTTATGTTCCATACAGATTGGGAATGACCTGTAAATGATGACACAATTGTGATTTTTCGGTGAATGAACCCTTTAAACGGCTCACTGTTAATAACTTGGCCGACTGTTATAATACAGACGGATAATAATGTATGTATATATGTGCCCCTGGAGCACAAAAGCAGTTTGAAGTCTCTGATGTATACAGTATTTGTAGCAATAACCAAAAATACACTGTATGGGGCAAAATTATAAATTTTACTTTTATGCCAAAAATCATTGTGATATTAAGTGAAGATTATGTTCCATGATAATATTTAGTACATTTCCGACTGTAAATATATCAAAACTTCATTTTTTATTAGTAATATGCATTGCTAATAATTCATTTGGACAACTTTAAAAATGATTTTCTCAATGTTTAGATTTTTTTGCACCCTCAGATTCCAGATTTTCAAATAGTTGCATCTCAGACAAATATCGTCCGATCCTAACAATCCATGCATCAATGGAAAGCTTCTTTATTCAAAATCTAAATTTTCAAAATTGACACTTCTGACTGGTTTTGTGGTCCAGGGTCTCGTATGTAGTAATTGTGCTTCACTCCTCCTCAGCTGTCAGTCCAGATTTTTAGCTGCCAGGAAACTAAAACACTGGATAAAGAGTGTGTTTCTGTGTGCAGAGAACGAGGAGACGGAGGGCAGCGAGGGTCAGGCGGAGTATCTGTTTGGAGACGCTGAACTGGATGACGATGATCTCTACAGCATGGAGCACGACAACCATGCAGGTTGGTCAGCACATCCAAACACATCTCACAGGTGTATGTGTAAAAAACCCAATGGTAAGCCTCCGTTCTCTCTCCAGCGGAGGAACCCGAGTACCTGCTCCCTCAGGAGGCGTTCCCGTTACGCCACGAGATCATGGACCACCCCTCGGCCCCGGAGCCGGTGCAGGAGAGGCCCGAGTCGCCTCACGTGAGCGGGAGCGAGACCGAGAACACGTGCCTGACTTCCACGGAGTCCTTCAGTCTCATTTCCGTCTCGCAGCTCTTGTTCTCGCCTCACCTGCCGCCCAAGTTCTTCTGCCCCATCGTGAAGGAGATGCTGTGTTTCTACGCCGAGCAGGGCGACGTGCAGATGGCCGTGTCTGTGCTGATCGTACTGGGCGACCGCATCCGCAAGGAGATCGACGAGCTCACACAGGTGAGAAATACCGCCCCGCTTTGACAGGAAGTCTAGGTTTTTTATGTGATGTTTTATTCTGTGTGTGTGTGTGTTTTAGGAGCACTGGTACATGTCCTACATCGACCTCCTGCAGCGCTTCGAGCTGTGGAACGTCAGTAACGAGGTGATCAAACTGAGCACGTGCGGCCCCATCATGTGTCTGAATCAAACCTCCACCACCTTACACATCAACTGCAGCAACTGCAAGCGACCAATGAGCAACAAGGGCTGGATCTGTGACAGGTGCGACCTCCAATCCCTGACTCTTACCTTGTTTTCTATGAGTTTCAGTCCTTTATCTAATGTAGCCTTTAGCATTAGAGCGTATACATCTGTTACTGTGTTTAAAGGACATTTTAAAGGTGTATTTGTTTTTTATTTTGTAATGTTTATGAAAATGTTTATAAACGTGCCTTATAAATAACTACAGGGAATATATTTTCATTATAATTTTTAAGTTGAAATAATAATTTATTATTAATTTATTAGAAGTTATTTGTTTCGATATAATTTATTCATTCTTATTAATTTATCTTAAAAATATCATTTGGAAAACAAATGTAAAAGTGTCTATATGTGTGCATATATGTATGTGTGTATATATATATATATATATATATATATATATATATATATATATATATATATATACACACACACACACACACACACAATTTGGGTCCACTAAATAAAATTAATTATTAACAAAAAATAATTATAATGTATTATGAATTCGATTATTAAATAAATATATGAATAAAATATTTGAAACTAATATTTATTGAATATTAATAAAAACAATTTAGATGATATAGAGCTGGAGCTTGCAAAAGAATTAAATAAAATGTTTATGTTTATTTAATATTATTATATTTTTTAGATATTAATATTTTCAATTGCTGTTGATCATTACAAGACAAAAACTATTAACGAAAAAAGATATAGTCACTAATGAAAATAAAGATAAAAACTAGAGCTTGCAAAAGA
Source organism: Carassius gibelio (assembly GCF_023724105.1). NCBI lineage: Eukaryota > Metazoa > Chordata > Actinopteri > Cypriniformes > Cyprinidae > Carassius > Carassius gibelio. The sequence goes on along the minus strand of NC_068394.1, from coordinate 2,650,924 downwards.
AAAAAAATATGAATGTGCATTAAAATGTTTGAAACAAAATAAAATAACAACTATATTTGTGATTAAAATGTTAATGTTTTTTAATAATAATATTTGTGATATTAATATTGCCAAATGATGTATGAAATATTTTATATTACATTTTAGTTGGAAAAACTGAGAATTTGACACACTTTAGGTCCACTTTATAAATTAATAAAATTCATATAATGAAAAAATTATATATATATGTGTGTGTGTGTTTTAAAAATATTTAAAATATATTTATATGTGTGTGTGTGTGTGTGTATATATATATGAAAAAATGTTTTTGTAAAAACATTTACATTTATTCATTTAGCAGACGCTTTTATCCAAAGTGACTTTGAATGTATTATAAATTAATATATAATTTTTTTTTTTTACTAATATATTACTTAACTATTTTTTACAGTTACAATATAATTTAGAAAAAATGTACAAGATTGATTGATTGATTATTTTGTGCATGTATTTGAATCTTCCACAGATGCCACCAGTGTGCGAGTGTGTGTGCAGTGTGTCATCACGTGGTCAAAGGCTTGTTTGTGTGGTGTCAGGGCTGCAGTCACGGAGGACACCTGGAGCATGTGATGGAGTGGCTGAAACAGTCCAAACACTGTCCGGCCGGCTGCGGACACCTGTGCGAATACACCTGACACACACACACACACACACACACACACACTCACACTCTAGCAGAGGACCAGTCAGGCTGCTACCTATGAGGGACAATAAGTATAACTAATGTTTAGATGATAATCAAACACAAAGGGAATCTGTATCTTTAGCACATATGATTGTGAGCTAAAAAAAACAATCAGCCAACTTTTTTAAGTTTTTGGAGATTTTGTTTTATAAATATAATCCAATGTGTATAACTGTAGCTGAGATGCACTTGGCTTTGGGAATATGATTTATTCACCTTAAAAATACGCTGGAAAACTGTGTAAATGAAGAACACGTTGGATTGAAATCAGATTTATTTTACCGGAAAAACTGGTGTTTGCCAATAAAGCCAGTCTTTACTAATCATCTGTGTGAGTTTGTGAACATGAAGACACAGAAACACTTTAAAAGTGACCTTTTTGGAAGAAATAAATTAGTATTGGCATAATGTCATTTTCCCGCATTATAAAAATATAAGTGCAAGCATTTCTCAAAAAGAAGGTTTGAAATGTTGAAACCAATAGATGTAGACCTGATCGTTAATGTTACTCAACAAGTGTGAGCTGAACTTGAGGAGAACTGACTGAACAATCACCTAAACACTGGCTGTACAAAACGCATCACTCAAACACAACTATTAAAAAGGTTCAAACGTTCACCGATGCTCCAGAAGGAAACAAGATGCATTAAGAGCTGGGGGGTGAAAACTTTTGAACTCAATGAAGATGTCAAACTTTTTCTTATTTTGTTGAAATGTAATTTTTTTTCCATTTAGTTCTGCCCTTCGTAAGCAACAGAAGATACTTGTATGTTTCCCGGAACACAAATCGAGTACAATTTACCTTGATCTTCAAATTCCAAAAGTTTTTTTTAAACTGAAGAATCTGCAGGAGCTTAAAGATTTTTCTGAAGAACAGTTCTCAGTTTAACTGTTCAGATCAAACAAGGGACTCATGAACAACCATCACAAAACAGAAAGACAGTTGTGGATCATCAGGTAACAGAACACAGTACTAAGAACCAAGGGTTCCCAAACTTTTGAATGGGGTTATTTTAATAATTTCAAAAAATGTTGTGTTGTGGACTAAATGTAAACATCTTTTATGTACAATATCTCACTAAGGACAGTTCTAAATAAAAAGATCTCTCTTGTTTTGTTAAAATTATTCACATTTTCACAGATTCCGCAAGGGGTTTCCCATGCCACTGTATCTATCTATCTATCTATCTATCTATCTATCTATCTATCTATCTATCTATCTATCTATCTATCTATCTCTTTAAACACTCTGTTTAAAACATGTCAAAAGCGGTTAGTGGGAGACATGCACGAACAGTAGATTATTCCATCTGACCCAGTGCTTTAAGTGGCCCAAAAGAGGTGCCGGTACTCTATTATAGCCAATTGTTTTTTTGTTTTTGTTTTTTCTGTTTTTTTTTTGTTTTTTGTTTTTTTTGTTTTTGATGAATCAAGGTAACCACAACTATGTTGAAGGGGTTTTATATACAGCAGTCAACATATAAATCCTTTTATTAGTTTGTGGATTTGCTTGAGCAGAAAAGAACTACTGAACATAAATAAAATGTGCAAAAGCATTTTGAAAAAATACCCTTAGAAAGAGCTACTGCATTACTTCGTTCAAACTTCCAAACTGACTCAAATGATTTGCGAACCCGCTACGAACTCCCGAACTGACTCAAATGATTCGCGAACCCGCTACGAACTCTCGAATTGATTCAAATGATCCGCAAAGCCGCTCCGAACTCCCAAACTAACTCAAATGATTTGCGATCCCCAAACTGTTTCAAGTGATTTGCGAACCCGCTACGAACTCACAAACTGACTCAAATGATTCGCAAACCCGCTACGAACTCCCGAACTGACTCAAATGATTCGCGTTCCCCGAACTGACTCAAATGATTCGCGAACCCGCTACGAACTACCGAACTGATTCAAATGATTCGCGTTCCCCGAACTGACTCAAATGATTCGCGAACCCGCTACGAACTCCCGAACTGACTCAAATGATTCGCGAACCCGCTACGAACTCCCGAACTGATTCAAATGATTCGCGTTCCCCGAACTGACTCAAATGATTCGCGAACCCGCTACGAACTCTAGAATTGATTCAAATGATCCGCAAAGCCACTCCGAACTCCCGAACTGACTCAAATGATTTGCGATCCCCAAACTGTTTCAAATGATTCGCGAACCCGCTACGAACTCCCAAACTGACTCAAATGATTCGCGAACCCGCTACGAACTGATTCAAATGATTCGCGATCCCCAAACTGTTTCAAATGATTCGCGAACCCGCTACGAACTCCCAAACTGACTCAATTGATTCGCGAACCCGCTACGAACTCCCGAACTGATTCAAATGATTCGCGTTCCCCGAACTGACTCAAATGATTCGCGAACCAGCTACGAACTCTCGAATTGATTCAAATGATCCGCAAAGCCGCTCCGAACTCCCAAACTAACTCAAATGATTTGCGATCCCCAAACTGTTTCAAATGATTCGAGCTCCATACTCCAAACTGGAAAGAATTAGGAAGCGTGCATTATGAAGGGCGCTCTGAAAAGCGGCAGCACAGGCAAAGGATTAAAACCTCTATTAAAACAGATGTACAAATGAACATACCAGTACGCTAAAAGCAAGTTCTGGGCGCACTGAGAGGTGGTGGTACGTTCAAGAGCTATATTTGGAAGTGCCGGTACTGAGTACCGGTGCGTACCGGCCCACTTAAAGCACTGATCTGACCTAAACTTTTCAAACTGGTAAATCAATGTTTTGTTCATAAGTTGCAACATCAGCAGCAACTCAAAGGACGTTTTGTAATCCAGCCGGGGCGTGTTGTTAAATGTGTTGTTGGGAGTTGTAGTCTTTTGTCTGCTTCTCATAATACAGTTCAAACGGCTAGTGAACAATATAAGACTGCATATCCCATGAGCCACTGCGGCGTTGATATCTTAAGTGTCTGACGACATCAAACAGCAACACGCTTGTTGATAAAATAAAATAAAAAATGCTACACATAATAAAATATCTAAAAATAAAATGCTTGTTTTGTCTTTGAGCATTAACTTGAGGTGAATATAATGTACTTCAGTTATATGAGAAATAAGGTGGCATTTCTTATACAATAATTTTAAATTTGTTACCATAGCAAATCTTAAAGACAAGCTTCATATACACAATTTATATGTATATTTTAATAAATCATCTGTATTAGTCAGTTGAAAAAGATCTATAAATCCCATAAATAACATAAAAAATGGTTGCATTCACTTTATTTTGATTTTTTCCCCATAAGTGTTTATGATTGCAACACTTTGAACATTACAAAAAGTGTAATCTAGCAATATTGTATGCTTAATAAAATGCAAAGAGAATATATGGCAAAATTGTGCAATATAAGTATAGTATGTAATAATTGACATCACATCTCCTGCTGGTTGATGTTACCGTGTCGAGTCATAAGTTCGAGTGAAACTCTTCATGTGTTTTAGTGAAAACAAAAGATTTTGTGTCTCCATCAGTGTTTGTGTGTTCATTTGTCCTTGAAAAGTGTGTGTGTCTTGAGATTTGTCTGTTTTGTTTGTGGGTTGTGTTTTTCAGACACACTGGTGAGCCGGGCGGAGGTCACAGCTGTGGAAAGAGACAGCAATTTTATAAGAATTGTGTAAGCAACTTTTGTCAGAATATTGTAGGGCAGGGGTTTTCAAAATGGGGTCTGTGAGAAAGTTTTTGTTTTGGGGGGGGGGGGGGGTATAAAAAATGTAACGTCTAACCAAATAAATAAACAAATAAAATAATTAAATATAAATACAAATTAATTCAAACGTATAATAAATAAAATAATTATTATTATTTAAAAATATATATAATAATAAGTTTTAAAATAAAAAATATTTAAATAAATAAAACTACTATAATGGACAGGGTAATAAAAAATATAATGTAACAATTTAAACTAAATATTTCAAAAATAATATACAAATTTTAATAATAATTATTATCACAGTATTATTTAAAACTTATACAAGAAAATATATAGCTGCCCTCTTAATTTAAAGGCACATAGAAAATAAAATAAAAATTGTATATATATACTGTATATGACATCATATACTATATACTGACTTGTATGAGTTTGAACATCCTCAGAGTGCGGCTCGCTTTTTCCCCTAAATGGACGCATATATGTAGATAGAACAGAAGGTGAGGTTTCTTTTGCCCAGAATTTGTTTAACCTAAAAAGATGTTGTATTTGTTTTGTTGTCTTACTAACACTTTTAACTCGAGGTTTTTTGAGTTCTCAGGCCAAGCTCAAGCTGTTCAATGCACCGATCCAACTCTCAACTCAGCAGCTCATCAGTTATAAAGTCAAATTATTTATTTTTCTTTGTCACAGTTTATACATATAAACACAACACATCCATATTCCATCACCTGTTTTCTTCTTCTTGTGTTTTTTAGCATAGGCAGGAGTGCCAGCTGTTTGTGCTGCTGTTTGTGTCCTCACCACTCCAGCCATCAGAGTTTTTCTCATTTTCAACTATTCTGGAAAGTATGATCAAACAATGCATTTCCAAAGATTTTTAGCTATGCATGTGTGAATAACCAATGTGTGTGCACTAAACAAAGGATTCCGCCGATAATACATTTAAAGTTTCCTACTGCAGTGCATTAAAATGTGCCCTCCTTTGGCAATGGTGACACAAAGACTGCATTAAAAATATTGGATCTATGAAAGCAACGATTGTTGCAATGCAATAATATACCAAATTCTAACAAGCTTCTAACACGGATGTTTTAAGAATATTGTTGATTAAAAGTTCATATAACGCCATTTGAAATTTATAAACGGTTTTAGTCTGATTCATTCGCAGAAACAGACCAAACAGCCTTTTATAATTACATCAAACCCGCGCTAAAATTATTATAAATAGTAAATATGAAGAATAGTAAATTCTGAACCTCGCTCATCCAGCCAATGAGATTCGACGTGGGCGTGACTTAGTCCGCGCATATACGTCACTGACTGTATAAATACAGGGCAGTTCGTTCTGTGCGTGACTGACGTAACGTTCGTTGTTGTGGGTTTGACGGATTAATCGAAACAAAAAATCGTAAGTATCATTAACGGGTTGTTCTTGTACCAACAAAAAATATTTAAGCCTTTTGTGTCGTCTTTACAAAACATTTGATAATACAGAGAACATCTTCAGTCGGCGTTTTGTGTTTGGATTCGTAAACGGCAGTTTTAGATCTTTTTTGTCGCGGTAGCAACAAGCTAAGCTAGCGAGCTCATATTTAACGTTACTTCTGCTTTACTTCAGAAGTTCGTTCACGGTTTTTAAATCTAATAATTTGTTTTTAACACGTAGTATTTCAAAAATGTCTCTTTTTACATTTTATTGAATCACTTTCAGGCGACAGATATTGAGTTGTCGGTGTAGACAAAGACAAGGCTGTAATTGGTTCTCTTCGGCGCCATGTTCAACAGAAAGACAGGAACGTGCCTGGGTCTCATCCCGAGATGGTGGACTTCTCTCAGGCGTTTACCGGGTGTTTCTGGTCGATTTTCCCGTAATTGAATGGAACGTGGCTTCTATGTAGTACTAGTGGCTGAATGGGTGACTGAAAGTCGCTGCCTTTGAGGTTTTTTGCCTTCAAGGCTATGTGTGTGTGTGTGTTGAATGGGACTCCGTTATGTGTGTGTGTGACCCAGTGTCCCACTGTGATCAGGTTACTGATTCGCTTTTCTATTTGCTTCTGTAAGTTACACGTGTGCCTTTGTATGCACTTTAATGCTTAAAAATGTTTATAGAATTTACATTGTCACCTCGTTTACTTTTTTTTTTTTTTAGGTTTCCGTTTAGATTTAATCTCCTAAATGTTGTAAGCCACTTATTTAGGATATTGTCATGGTTTCTCAAACACTAAATGTAACTGTTATTGGAGCGCGACAGACGCTGGAGTTTTGTCGCGGATGACGTCATGTCGCACGGAATTCCCCCGCGGCTGTTTGTGTTTCTCATCGGTTTTTGTTTCTCTTTAGGCTTTATTAGAGTGCCATGGCACGTACTAAACAGACCGCCCGTAAATCCACCGGTGGTAAAGCCCCCAGGAAGCAGCTGGCCACCAAGGCTGCCAGGAAGAGTGCGCCCTCCACTGGTGGAGTCAAGAAGCCCCACAGATACCGGTGAGAAACACTGAACACGTGTAGTAGGTTTGTTTTCGTGAGCATTCTGCTCAAATTCAGTATATGCATGAGATTATATTCAGCTTATACATTATGACTTAGTTTAAAAATGTATACAAATGCAAGAGATAATGTGCATATACATTTATATTTACACAAAATGTGCTAGATAAATGAACTGAATATAATTACTGTATATTAAGTGTTCCTCGTACACGTTATCTATATACGTGATTTAGTTACAATTTATCTACAGTATGTGATACTTGCAGTGTATACCAAATATAATGCAAATAGAACGCTTTATATTTACAAGAAATTGTGTATATGCTGAATTTACATTTAAGATTTATGCTATGTTTATTTTACATGTATTCAGTATATACAGTATAATGAACATTACATGGTGCATATGCTGAATATTGTAGATGCTTTATATTTAGTATATGCAATGTATAGACACTGAATTATTTCTAAACATTGTCTGTGTTCAGTGTATAGGCGCAGTTATTTTTATATGCATAACAATGTACTTTCTCAATAACAGGGAGTCAAATTGTAATCTTGCTTGGTTTCCCCCTTAGCCCTGGAACTGTGGCTCTTCGTGAGATCCGCCGGTATCAGAAGTCCACAGAGTTGCTGATCCGCAAGCTTCCTTTCCAGCGTCTGGTTCGTGAGATCGCTCAAGACTTCAAGACTGACTTGCGTTTCCAGAGCGCAGCTATCGGCGCCTTGCAGGTGTGTTTTCTAGTTCTGGCTTGTGTAGATCTACTACACTTTCTGTTTGTTGGTCACTTGTAATGTTTTCTCATTCTGATTTGTAGGAGGCAAGCGAAGCATACCTGGTGGGTCTGTTTGAGGACACTAACTTGTGCGCCATCCACGCCAAACGTGTCACCATTATGCCCAAAGACATCCAGTTGGCCCGACGAATCCGGGGAGAGCGAGCTTAAACTCTTTACTATATAATCAACTTTTTTTTTGTGTGCGTGTGGAGGAATATATGGGGGTGGGGTTTGACGTGTGGGAGGGGCATCGGGGTTCTTACACTCTTTGACTATAAATGCCTGTGTAGTTTAAGTTTATTTTTTGTATTTTTGTTTTTGGTAGTTGAGGTAAGGGAGGGGTATCTTGTGGTTGATATTGGGTGGGTGGGCGGGCTGGCATCAGAACATTCCGGGAGCTCCTCAGGGTTTTAAAGTTTGTATTTTAGACTTTCATATGCCTCTGGCTAGTCTGCATGATTCATGGGTTAGAATGTGTGTCCATTTTATTTCGATCATTATATTGGGTTTCTCTTCTGTTGTGGCCATTTGGTTGTAAATAAACTTAACACTACCTCAATGTTTCTTGCGGTGTTCATTTTGTCCTCAGGAGGGTTTAAGATGCCATGATGTTTTAACTCTAAGCTGTAAATGGAGTCTTTCCAACACAAACTACTTAATATACAAAGTGTTCTAGATCCTAATAATGACTAAATTCAGTGGCTTGTTGATTCAGAAAAAATCAATACAAGAGCAAACTATCATGTTTTTAATGAGCAGTGCAAAGTACTTCACCCATTTTTAGTTTGACTTTCAGAAGTAATAAAACTTTTCACAGTCTGTTTTTAAACCATAACTTTTACCTGACCTCTGATTATGTAATGCTAAAATGAGTTTAAATTGATGCTCGAGCTGTAAAATAGTGTTCAACAATAGTTCCCTGATATTTATAAACTAGCAGACACCCCACAACTACAATTCAGAATTTTCTACATTATGCTTTCAATGCAATGCTGCTGACCTTACAATCTCCGATTTAAGTCCAGCTGCAGATGATCCATTTCAATACAAAACGCTTTAAAGAGCACAGAGTGTGGACAGTCATTTGGATGATCCTCAGCTTGGAGAGAAAGTTTACTTCTGAACTATAAATAAACATTACAAATCGAAAATGTCCCTTTTAAGCCACTATGATGGTTTGTTTTTGATGCCGACGTCCTCCTGCTCCTCATCGGACAGCAGTCCTGGTAGATGTTCATAGAGGTTTTTCTCCAGAGACTCATCGATCTCGCTCTCTTTCCTGAACATGCACCAGACGAGGAAGCCCACTCCAATGATGCTGATGGGCAGAACTTTCCACCAGGGACGCTGGTATGTGCTGCCCATTGTACGGTCCACTCTCCAGGTTCGGTGGCTGGCTTTGCTGGTTGAGAACTGGATGGGTTTGGATGCTTCATCATCATCTGGAGGTTTTCCGGGCTTTGCATTAAGCGGTGATGTCATGGACAGCATCCTTCTGACACATGGTCTACAGAGATAACAGATTACATTTAAAATGCCATAAACAACATTACAGAATATCAGGAATAAATGCAATGCTTCTTTATGGCTAAATTTTTTTTTTATTAAAATATGAGTTGCACAGAGATCCCTCTAGCCAAGGTCATCTGACAATTTAAGAGATCATAAAAGAGTGTTTAAAGAAAAATCGGTCAGAAATCTGTTCAAAAACAATTTCAGTTCATTAAAGATTTGTTTTAATTAATGTAGAATACAAAACAATATAGTTGCTTAAATTCTACTGAGGCTATATATAATCTATACAAGGAAAAAATATTAACTTGCCTTAAATTTGCGTGTCTTCGGCTTGTAAAAACACTGTGACCTAAAGAAAACCGTGATAAATGCACGCAGATTTGTGACATCTTGAGGGTTTGTTCATAACAGGCGTTAGTCTCTCAGGTCATATAACGAGTACCACTCTAAACTCTGTCCGGGAGGATAACTACAAACGAATTGTAGTTCCGCTTTGCTATGTAGTCGTTTAAAATAAAATAGCTTGTCTGATCAATCCATATATATTTTAGAGTGGCACGTTATAATACAAATGTTGTTAAAATGGGATTGTATGCAGAAATAGACCTGAACTTTGAACAAAACAACAAAAATTAACCGTTTTTTTGTGCTTGTATGAATTTGTTACTTATACATTTTCATTCATTCAAATAAGGAGTCGTATTGGCTGTTATGTCTTTTTTAAATCATGTTTAAAAATGTAACAAGATAGGTCTGCCCTGTGTATAACATTTTTTTTTTTTGTATTTCACTAACAGTGTTGGGGAAAGTTACTTTTAAAAGTAAAGTATTAGAATACTGCTTTACTCACTAAAAATGTAACAGTTACCTTTTATGCAAAATAATGTTTTAAATTACTTTTGCATTACTTTTTATTTTATTTAGAGTGCAGCCATTGGTTAATGACATGGGACTAAATACATAAATTATATTAATGTTATTTAACATTTAATCATTGCAGGTTTGCATCATATCGAGAGTTTGCATTTCACCGTTTTTAATCAGAATTGAGAATTACTGAATGTTTTTGTGCAATTCACATTCAGTCTAGAACACAGCACCCTATGCCACCCCTGTAGATCCGCCCCTTGCTGTGTTCTAGACTGAATGTGGTTATGGCCAATTTGAAAATTTACTAGCGCAAATCTTCTGTGATTCGTGATCCCGCTCCGAACTCCCGAACTGATTCAAATGATTTGCGATCCCCAAACTGACTCAAATGATTCGCGAACCCGCTCCGAACTCCCGAACTGACTCAAATGATTCGCGATCCCGCTCCGAACTCCCAAACTGACTCAAATGATTCGCAATCCCCATAACTGACTCAAATGATTCGCAATCCCGCTCCGAACTCCCGAATGATTCAAATTATTTGCGATCCCCAAACTGACTCAAATGATTCGCGAACCCGCTTTGAACTCACTGACTCAAATGATTCGCGAACCCGCTACCAACTCCCGAACTGATTCAAATGATTCGCGATCCCGCTCCGAACTCCCGAACTGATTCAAATGATTCGCGATCCCGCTCCGAACTCCCGAACTGATTCAAATGATTTGCGATCCCCAAACTGACTCAAATGATTCGCGAACCCGCTCCGAATTCCCGAACTGACTCAATTGATTCGCGATCCCGCTCCGAACTCCCAAACTGACTCAAATGATTTGCGATCCCCATAACTGACTGAAATGATTCGCGATCCCGCTCCGAACTCCCGAACTGATTCAAATGATTTGCGATCCCCAAACTGACTCAAATGATTCGTGAACCCGTGCCGAACCCTCAAACTGACTCAAATGATTCGCGATCCCCATAACTGACTCAAATGATTTGCGATCCCGCTCCGAACTCCCGAATGATTCAACGACTCAAATTATTATAAACACCACACGCGTAGTGTTTTCAGCTCTTCCCTATATTGATGCATGATGTAAGATACACATGTGCAAGCCAGCACGCTATGAGAGGATTTCACCATTTCATTTGATAAAACTATCATCATTCACTCATATTGTATACAAAGACTGACAGAAACTGTCAAAATCTCGGTATGACTTGAATAAATTTGAACAGAAATATAGTACTATTGCACAGTAGAGTATGCTATACTTCAAGTATGCCTAATAGCTAATAATAATAGTTTATTAATAAACACAGAAACTCTGTCTACAACTCTCCAAAAAAAAAAAAAAAGGTCTAACTCTAAGAAATTATGTACGAAATTGCACAGTAAAATATAGCCTTCTTTAAAAAAAGATATACTAAAACATTATTTTAAAGGAATATCACACAAGTTTTCATAGAAGTTTTAATTTAAGCTTGCCAAAACAATAACATATTTTTCAAAAACAATTTCTAAAAGTACATTTGTATTTGTACCTATAATGTTTATTTATTTATTATTATTGTGAGCTAATAAAACCTATGCTTCAGGGACCATATTCATATAACATCTAAGGCTAAATGTAGCTCTTGACTGGTTGAGTTAGATGATGATTAACACTGAACAGTAGAAAATCAGTCATTGGCTGTTAAAATCTTGTGTTTCTTATAATAAATTGACATATTGATAACACTGAACCTTTTATAACGCTCTTAATTACATGTCGATGCATACTGTATGCATTAGTGAGTGTGGAGGTGCTTATGGTCACTTATTCCTTATATGAACTGTTTCAAATGCAAGACATTGATTGCATGAGATTAAGTTTGTAAATGATAGCCTGTGCCTTTTGTAGTGTGCACATATATTTATCATCAAACTGTGATAACTGTGACTAAATTCAGTATATATAAGTCTGCCTTATCATTCTGAAGCAGTCAGTGGCCTACTTTTCTTTTAAGCTGTCTCAGAAACATACGCTATGTTTGATTCTTAATCGATAACTTTCTCGGAACATTGTTTATTTATTGAATATAATGTAAAAAGGTTTGGACATATAAAATAAAATAGTTTGTAACTTTTACACTCGGCATCACAGCTAGCGCTAGTACAAGCGGACTACATTTCCCATAATGCCATACGTGGGCTCGTTCGTTTGACGTCACGCATCTCGCCAGGTACAGGAGTCCATCGTGCTAAATGAAAACAACTGTAACATAAACTTCATTAATTACGCGTGTGCAAACGGAGTCACGTTTTGGGTAAAGTAACTTTATTTCACGTTTTGTTTGGATTTTTTTCTCGCCAGCGCATTGCAAAAATGATGCAAAAAAAAGGAGTAACGTTAAAGGGAGAGGTTTCAAAATCACAAATCTAATATTTTTAGTAGATATGGATTTTTAGTTGTCCGACTCTCATTTGCTATTGCGATGTAAGCAAAAGTTGACTTTGCATGCGCATGCACATTACATTTTGGTGGTTTTCATGTCTTTATGTGTTTTTTTTAGAAGGATAATGGCAGAGAAACCTCAGGTGGTCAATAATTTACCAGAGGACATTGAGACTGATGAGTGCATGAGCACATATACACACATCTACAGCCCTGATCTGCTCATGTAAGCACAATACACACTGAAGTTTTCATTCTTTTGCATTTGAAATCCCTGCATCGTTCAATATGCATACATGCACTGCAGTCCAAAGGCTTGGAATCAGTGAGATTTTGAAGTATGTTTTTCATTTTGAAGAAGTTTTTTTTTCTGCTGATCAAGGCTGCATTTATTTAATCGGGAATACACAAAATGTAAAACGTAATGTAAATTATTATGATTTCTGAAGATCAAGTGACACTGAAGACTGGAGTAATGATGCTGAAAATACAGCTTTGATCGCATAAATAAATTATATTTAACAATATAATAAAATAGAAAACCATTATTTTAAATGGTAAAAATATTTAACAATATTACAGTTTTTTTCTGAGTTTTTGGTCAAATAAATGCAGCCTTTGCGAGCAGAAGAGACCTTTTTTTAAAAAGACATAAAAAAATCTTACTGATTCCAAACAAACAGCAGAGACTTATTTTTGTGTGTGTGCAGTGATCAGGTGGCCTTTATAACCGGTGGCGGATCAGGTATTGGGTTTCGAATAGCAGAAGTTCTGATGAGGTGAGGTCCTCTGTAGTTTCTCGCTCTCAACACTTTGTCCATGACTCAACCTCTCAGCTCCACTTTTTTAAAATTATTTTTTACTCATGATACATTTTATAATGACATACATATAGATCTTAAACCTTTGTGACTTTCAATAGCATGTTGTCATCTCAGGCCTGCAACTTCAGATTCGTCTGAATAAGTTGATTGGAGCTTCATAATTTTATTTTTATTTATATTTTTACTGTTTTCGTGCAGGCATGGGTGTGACACGGTCATCGCCAGCAGAAATCTGGAGAAACTAACAGAGGTACTGTCTCTACAAATCTGATTTCCTTATTCTGAATAGCTCATCTCTATGTGTTTGTGTGGTTTAGGCTGCAAAAAAGTTAAGCAGCACTACAAGCAGACGGTGTTTGCCGATTGGCATGGATGTACGTCAGCCAGAGACGATTTCTGCTGCCATGGATGAAACCTTGAAGACTTTTGGACGTGTTGACATACTTATAAACAGTAAGGCTTGAGTTAGTTGGCCAAACACAGTGCATTATCCTTTGATTAAAAACATGTTTTCATGTCCCAAACATACAGAGATCTTGATTCTGTTGATATGATTTTGATAATCAGATAAATCCCCTCTGACTACGTTTTTCTTTTTATTGTCTAATGTGCGGTTACATATAATGCGAGCACATGTGTTTTTGAAAATAGTCGTACAGTTTTGTGCTTTTTCACAGATGCTGCAGGTAATTTCCTGTGTCCAGCTACATCGCTGTCATTTAACGCTTTCAAGACCGTAATGGAGATCGACACTATGGGAACCTTCAACACCAGTAAAGTCATCTATGACAAATGGTTCAAGGTACAGATAGACGTACATTTCAAGAATTTTATTACTAAAATATGTCACTTCTCTGTTTTTTTTCTCACATCTAGAGAGCCGTCTGTATGAAGCAGTGGTTTATATTCAGTCTCATATAGTTTGTGGCTTTATTTCTTTATCTCAGGATCATGGCGGCTCCATTGTCAACATTTCTGCCACGCTGGGATACAGAGGTCAGGCTCTCCAGGTGCATGCTGGGTCAGCGAAGGCTGCAAACGGTTAGTGTTCATTTTGGTTTATGTTCTGCATATTTTTTATCAAGTCATATGTTTGTATTTAAAATGTTAATAATAAGTATTTATATGAGTAACAATGGTGCATGACGATACATAAGATAATAGTATGCTTATTATTAAATCTAAAACTTGTATGAAGACTGTTTCTCATTTGTAAGTCGAATGAAAACATGGAGTTGGATGAAAGAGGGGAATACCTCATATTGCATCTGGTTTGTAAAGATGGAATGAAATCAACATCCTCTTATTTATTTATTTAAATTCATGTTGCCGATCTAATTGTTAATGATTTATTCATGTATATATTTTATTTAATGTATTTATTCATGCATTTTGACCATATAATGCCAGATGCTATTTATTTTTCAAGTTAACTGTGAGGATATGATATGTCCTAAATCCTGAAAAGACAGATTTGACACAATGAACTATATTTAAAATAAATGGTTATTGAAATAAATTCTAAATCTATATCAGCTAGTTGCCATGTCTTAATAAAATTAGACTAAAAAAAAAATATAATAAATAAATATATACTAGTAAAATGGCAAAAAGAAAAAAACAAACAAAATTACATGAAAAAATTATAAATATCAACAAAAAAAGCTAGTGTATCAAGTATACTAAAATAGGGACTAATAATTATCTACACATGTACACGTGTATTTATATATTATTATTTTCATTTTAATTTGACCCTCTAACTTTAGCACTCACTATTCTAATTCTATTCTTTAAAAAAACGAATCTAACTACCATTGTAAACTTTTTTGTATTCTATCTATTTTCTTTTCATTTATTATACAATTATAAAAAAGACCTAGCTTGAACTAGAACTAGCTTGCTCTATTCTTTTTCTATTCTATCTGTTTTCTTTTTATTTATTATTTTATTTAAAAGCCCATGCTACGTGTACTGTGTTAACCTTACTGAGACTTATTATAGCACTTATATATCATTGCTCTTTTGTTGTTTTTGATTGCTTCCACTGTCTTCATCTGTAAGTCGCTTTGGATAAAAGCGTCTGCTAAATGAATAAATGTAAATGTGTTTGTAGATGCCATGACGAGGCACTTGGCGGTCGAGTGGGGCCCCAGTGGTGTGAGGGTGAACACAGTGGCTCCGGGGCCCATCTCTGGCACAGAGGGATACCGTAGACTGGGTAAGACCGGTTGTGTGTGTGTGTGGCCTAACTGTAATTTCACTATGCCTTTCTCTTTCACCATCACTTGTTGTTTCAGGTGGTTCACATGCCGAGTCAGCAGGGGTTTTCCGCAGCATCCCGCTGCAAAGAGCCGGTAATAAGACGGAGATCGCACATGCGGTTCTTTTCCTGGCCAGCCGTGCAGCTTCATACATCACCGGCGCGATACTGGTCTCCGACGGAGGGGCGTGGCTTACCTCGGCCAATGACGTGGAGCGGCTGCTGGGTATTTTCTCATCTCGCTCTGCAAAACTATGAACAGACGACACCACACACAGGTGTGTGTGCCTGTGCTAGAAGACAGGTGTTTCATAGTTATAAAGGACTGAACTGATTAACATAAATCAGTAATTAGAATAATGATTTAAATGTTCAACACACTTTTTTATTCTACTACTGTGTGATTGACCTTTGAATATGTGGGTAACGCTTTGGTATATAAAATCTCATTCTAACTTCATTTCTCTTATGTTTCTAGGTTTTTGGTCTGCAGAGAAAAGAAAGGACAAATAATAGCACGAATATAAGATTAAATCAACAGCAATGGACCAGTTGATCATACCAGCGTCTGTATGATTGTTGAATGCTACAAAAACGCCCATTTTATTCTTCACCCCAAAAGTAAAGAACAAAATAACTGATTATATTCTGTGTTAAGAAAATTAAACCTAATTTTAGGACTTCCACCCAAATGATACTTTTAACATTTTCCAATTCTCATTGGATTATCAGCATAAATTAATCTCAGTACAAAGAACAAGTTACAATTATAATCATATTAAAATTTTTCCCACTTTATGATAATGAGTATATTTTGTCTCATAGTAATGACTGCATTTTAAATGCAGATATATTTTCTCATTTTCTTCCTTTGATTTTGAGGTTAAATGTGACACATATTTTGATGATATTTGATTTTTGACCCTATAACGCCAGATACAATTTATTTTTCAAGATAACTGTGAGGAACTGATTTGGCACAATTAACAATTTACAAAAAGATTTATAAAAAAACTAAATGTAAATAAATAAATGGTAACTGAAATAAATGATATATATATATAGATATAAAATGTGTCTGTGTGTGTGTGTATATATATATTCAGGTAGTTGTCATGTCTTAATAAATCTAGTAAAATGGCATAAACAAACAACAAAATTACTAAAAAGAAATTAAATCAAGGTTCACCTGGTAAGATATTTATACAAGACACCCTTAAACTGTCTTCTCATTACATGACAGTTATATTGATATTTCAAGCATGTTTAACCACAAGGTTTTAGTAATTATAATGTATATTTTCATTATGGTAACATAACTGACCATTTTAGCACTACATTAGTAGCGTTTTTTTTTTCAATTTCATCCACAGTACATGTATAAAATTTTACGTTTTCATAATAAATATTTTATAATTCTGGTATTACCTTTTACGAATTATGTTTTTAGCTGTAATATCGTTGTTCTTACACATGGGGGCGCAAGAAAATCACAGTAAATAACGGAAAATAACACTATTTGGTTAACAAATCAGCATTTCTTCTAAGTAGACGGTTGTGTTAGCAACTATTTTACCTCTAGAAATAGCAAATGATAGTATCGTCAGTTAACTGGAACAGAGACGCGGGAATGTGACGTTTAAAAAATACCGTTATAAATCTGCGTTCTATCATCACCATCGCAATCAACCGCGCGGGAATGATTCTTGACGCCTGTGGTTAAAGCGCTGGACTGCGGCGCCGGCGCTGCGCATGCGTGTTGCTGACGTCACTTTCTGTGTTTGTGTGAGTGAGTAAGAGAAGACGGCAGAGGTTGTGGATTGCTGCTGATGAGAGAGAGAGAGAGAGATCGAGAGACTGAAACATCACCCGTCGACTAAGAAAACAGGACATCACAAGCTCATCCTAAATCTCGGATTTCAGGTTAACTGATATATCGCAGACGAGGAATTAAAATAAAAGGGATTCGCGCTTTATGTGTGGGAATGCCGGTGGTCTCGCGCTGATTTGATCCCGCTAACGGGCTAATAACAAGCGCAGGTGGATGACTCGCGAGACCTGGATGTTGGCCTGTTTTTACGAAAGACAAACTGAGGAATAAAACACCTAGCATCAAACCAAATAAAGGGATTCAATCAAGTCTGACGGGAACCAGAAACATCACGGGTCTTTTTTATTTTCAGATGAGAAGGGCTAACGTTAGTCTTCTGATGGGTTTACCTCAGATGTGGATGATGCTGATGCTAACCGCGCTAGAATAATCTAACGTTATAATTTAAGGGGTTTCCTCTTTTTTTTTATAGTCTAATGACAGCTGTTTAAAACTATGTTGTGCTTAATATATGAAACATAAAAAAATGACATATATGTGAAGAGCGGGAGGATCCGAGTAAACTGATTGAATATACTGCTTCGTGTTTATACATCATAACCAGACTTTAATAATTAGTAGCTAATCCAGGGTCAAGCGTGTTATAAGTGTACCATTAATGTGAAATTAAAATGATTTACTTACTGAGGAGTAGTATTTTAACACTAGGAAGTTAATTCAAGTTTATTTGTATAGCGCTTTTTACAAAATAAATCGTTAAAAAGTTAAAAGTTAATGAACTGCGGATATACAGTTTTATATTGGGTTTGATAAAGCTCTCTATTTTATGTAATGCAGTTTATTCTCTTATACATGTATATATTCTAATATTGTAATTTTTATAAGAGATGTTTTAGTACTGTAGATCCACGTGTTTTTAGAAGACTTGTGTAAAGTGGATTATATGTGACTGAATTCAGAACAGACAAACTGCCAACATTTTTATTTTATTTTTTTTCTCCATGGAGAGGTTTGCATATTGGAAAAATATCTCAGTCCATATGAGCTGTATTACGGCGATGAAACATTATCCCTGTGTCTGCAAAAGTAAACAGTAGTTGATCATTTACAGGGAGGTGGATGCTTTCGCATGGGTCTCCACAGGGATATTTCTTTTGGTGCATATGCTGGAAGAGGCCACCATTTGGACATTATTACCTTGTGGGATCATAAAGGATTAACATTTCTGGAATATTTCCATTTGTCAGAGGAGAGAACTCATCTTTTCAATGGAGCAAGTTCTCTCCAGCCCACAGGGGTGTTCTGAGTGGGAAGTGAGTGGGAAAGCAGAGTGGGAATCCGAGGAGAATCCCCTTGGATTTCTCCTTATGGATAAAGACAACAGTTCTGTTGGTGAATCTACCAATGACATTTTTCAGGAGAACGCCATAAACCTAGATGACCTATTTTGGTCTTCTCCGTATTCTGGGCAGACATATTCCTGGGAAAATGGTTTGGAATGTATCTATCCCGATTGGAAGGCTCCGCCTCCTCCTTCCCAAGATCTCAAAGGAGAGGGTTCTCCTGAAAGTTTGAAATTTGTTGATGGAGATCTCATCTGTTTTAATTCTAGATCTACTAGTCCTACGGTCTCAAATATTCAAGTGCAGAATCAAAACAACTTTTATGGATGTCCTGAACAGGTTCCCGATTTCCTGCAACCAGTGGAGGTTACTGCCACTTCAAAACATCTAGATGTGTACACAGGCGAGCTGGGTATTATTGACCCACTACTACAAGAAACCAAGCTCTTTGAGGAGACACATTTAACAAACTGTGCGTTCAGCCATGATTTCCTAGAGGAAAGAACATTTGTTAACAATGATAGTCATAGCGTGCCTCCACATGGGATTCATCTCACTCTGGATTCTGAAGTTTTGTTGCCCGTTTCGTTGACATGTACAGATACGAACTCCAATCCCAAGCCTTCAGTTATATTTCAGACACCTCTATCTACACCAGAACACATTTACCTCCCATCCTCAGCCCTTTCCTGTGAGCTCACCCCTTTAGAGATACCACCACCTATTCTGTCATATAACGAGAGTAGTGCATCCCTTCCAATGGATGAGATAGAGATGTTGTTACCCGGGCTGCTCGTTGGAGATCTGTACTTTGAACAGGAGAGTCGTAAGCCGCCAGCTATTAACAAAACCCATGACGATGATCAACAGAGCGAAGAGATGACCGACACTAACACGGAAACAACACAGCTATCATCTGAAGCAGAGACTGTTTGTAGGAGTCCATTAGGAGAGTCTTGCATATCATCTGAACTCTGTGAAGAAATGTTGTGCGTTTTATCCACAGAATGCACATTTGATGTACCATTGGAAACAGCTGGAGAAGAGTTAGAAGAGGAGGTCTTGTCCAATGCTACAACTGATAAAAATTACTCAGAACCTGAAACAGTACTCGCACCAATTGCTTTGGTTGATTTACAATCGGAAGATCCTTCAACTGAAAGTCTGCTTGACAAAGACGAACATAAGGAGTCCACAACAGCCTTGCCACTCAGCACATCCGAGTATAATGCCTTAATTGAGCTCTCGCCTGCAGATGACATCTTACCGGAGGACCACATCCAGCCCACTCATTCACCGGAGGCTGAAGCCTTATCCGAGGAGTCCCACGATGGAGATATTCCTGATTCAGTGTTTGAAATCTTAACAGACAGCATCTCTTGCAAAGCTGTGGCATCTTTAGACCGTGTTATTCCACCTGTGACAGATGCTATTGAGCTAACAGAACAGGAGAAATGTGAAGCAGACTCGCCCGGTCTTGAATCTAAATCACTCACCCTTGAATTTCAGGACAATGCAACAAATGTAGAAACCGACAATGTAGACGATGACCCCGAGGCTATGGAGACCCAGCAAGCTAATTATACACCCACAATAGGTAACAAAGAGGATTTAGACACACTCAAAGTTTTAGACATCTCAGATTTGCATCAAAACCAAGAAGCAACCAATTTGGAAATTAAGTCGGACAGTTTGCAAACTACTTATTTAAACCTAGATGACAGTAAAGCTGACAACAATCAAGAACTGATTACAATGAGTGAAACCTGTCGGGAGCTAGTCAGTGCTCAGCTAAAAGTGGAAAGTCTCTCATCTTTGGACCAACTGAATGACAGTGTAACTGCAAACTCAAGTGCAATTGTAATAGACACACCTGAAGGAAATGCAACAGCTCACAATGACGGTCTCAATGCACAGCTGAATGCTGAAGAGAAACTTCCCAGTGATTCTCCACCAGGAAGGGAGAGATCAGATTGCAGTATGCAGTCTGCTAAGAATCAAGTCATACCTCATTGTGCAAGTAATCCTAATTCTTTAGAGTCCAGTCCCTTTACCTGTGCAGGTAATCAGCTGATTGTGACGGGTGAACTAGGGGGGCGGGATCTTTCAGAGACTCCTAGCCAATTGCGTGAAGCTACAGAAGAGGGAAAGGCGGGGTTTCCTGCTCAGCTTACACATCAGGAAGATTTCCATCAGCTGACACTATCACAGATAGACCTGGCACAAGAGCAACAAGTGAGCTCAGTCGCCCCCAGCTCTCCTCCCTCACATAGAAATGTCTTTCCCTATAGAGCGAGCCTGGATGGGGAGGCCTGCCTGACCTTGATGGAGATTAATCCTGAGACTCCCAACATTCCCAAACATGCAGAAATGACTCTGGATCTGTGCAAGGCCACAGATGCTCTGCCAGCCGTATCGCTCCATGACCACATGGTCCCGGTGGATTTGATAAACGTGCCTATAGTTTCCGCAACAGCACATAAAAGCGAGGAGCAGTCGGCTCTCAGAGCGGTTTTCCAGGCTTTGGATCGGGACGGGGATGGATTTGTCCATATTGAGGAGTTCATCGAGTTTGCAAAAGCATATGGAGCCGAACAGGTCAGTTTTTGGTGTATCCGTGTCTATTTGTGTGAGTTTGTGGTGGGTTAATGTGAACATAGTGAAACTTGATCATGGTGACACCCAAGAACTGCTCTTTTATTATTCAAACCCTCGAAAGACTGAGAATACCACTCTTGACCTGCATCTCTCACGCTTTCTTTCATGGTTTCTGTCTTTCCTTTTTTAATTATCGGCTGTTTTGCATCAGTTTTAATGAGCTATGGAAGCATTAAAACAATTGTCACTGTCTTTTAATGATGTCTGAATCTTTATACCGAAGTTTGTTTATGTTTACATATTTAATTAGATGGGAACTTGTAATAATTGCTCTCTTTATCTTAAATTGGACATCAGCTTTTTAAAAAAACGTTCCAGGTTTAATATGGTTTTCAGATTGAGGTTATGGTGAGATATTTACCATGGAAATAAACGGGGCCTTTTTTTCGAGTCTTTAAAAATAGAAATGTGAAATTAATTTTTCTTTTTTTGACCACTTTCATTGTTTTCTTTTAAAATTTGTTTATTATTTGAGCTTTCAAGATTTTTTAAAACTCCCTTTTTACAGCTGTTTGATGGCATTGCGTTGTCAGTACGCAAATAACTTTGCATAGAAATAGTATAACTATTTTATATTTATAAATAGTTGGAATATTTTTTACACAAATCATGTTGAAACATTTTTTAAACCGACTACTAATGAATACAGTTTTTTTTTTTGCTCATTTTAAAGAAAAAGAGGGACAAGCTTTTGTTGTTATCAATAATATGTTGGAGGTTCTGTCAGATTTTAGCTTACTTTATTCTAAAACAGGAATATTCTTGATAGTAAAAAAAATGGTTTTAGTTTAGTAAGTCATGGAATTGACACATAAGGGTAGATTAATAATAGATAATGCATGGCTGAAATGTATGAATTGGTCTGTATTTGAAATTCATGATTTCATCTAACAAAATCCGATCCTCTGTATTGTTTGACGAGCATTAATGATGTTGCACTAGTGTTTATATTTGGCAGGTCAGTAGATATTCAAGAGGAGGATGTATTTATCAAACTGCTTTTGAGACCTAACGTTAAGCACTGGATGTACCGAATCCCTCTGTGGTTATTTTGCTGTTCAGATGAGAATAAAGATTTGTGTTCCTGTTAACTCCCGATCCCACAGACACGCGCCATTGTGCATTTAAGAGAGGATGGATTTGATTCCGGAAGTCTGGCTCTTTTGTGACTGTTAAAACTGCTGATACAATCAACTGGAAGGTTAAACGGGCAGATAGAGACGATAGAGAGGGATGCATGTCTTTTCATCATTGTTATTCATCTTTTCTCACATGCACTTGCACTGTACATAGGTAATGAAACATATGACTTATTTTGAAACACATGTCTTTGAGGTCAGTATAATTTCGCAGTGTGCTTGTGACAGTGTGGTAGGTTTAAACTTTAACCGCCTTGTCATGAGAAAAGCATCACATATTTGCAACACTAAGCAAGTTTGTGTGTTTTTTTTTTAAGGTAGTTTATGGTTTCAGGAATGAAGCCTCGAGGGACATTCCTTTGTCTGCGTGACTGTGATTGGACTCAGATTTGCACTGGTTTCTTCTCATTATAAGAGCTTGCTCAGCTGGTTGCCTCACTGAAATGGTTTATGACTAAAAGGATGGAGAGAAATAAACTTGATGAAGAATCAGGGAGACAGAAAGTGGTATGATGTAAAAAGAAATGCTGAGTGTGTGTGTGGATTGCATTGGTCTCGTATAGTTTCATGACACACTAGAGACTGTGTCTGTGTGGATGTGTCTTTCATTATGATGTCATTTCCATGTCTTTTTTATCTGTGTGATACAGCCGCTATGAGATTGTATGACGTTAGATGCAAATTCTTACCCAGAAGTAGCGTTTGCCAGGAAGGAACTGGTAACAGAGCAAAACTGTCCATGTGTGAGTCTGACTCTGAGAAAGCTGTTACTGTGCTTTTTAAAATGTAAGAAAGTAGAAATAAGAAAAACTAATAATTTATTTGTATGGGGTGAATTCGCTTGTGAAGACCTAAAATAAAAACCTAGTGTTTTTGATTAGTCTGCTTAGTCAGTTTTTCATGTAACTGATTCGTGACTCGCCGGTTTTCAATCTTTGACATGAGATGCTTTTAAATACTGTACAGGTGTGAAACAGCGCCTCGACTGCCCCACATTACAGTCATTACCTAAAGCAGTCATTTGATTAATTAAAGGAAATTTGATTGATTGTACAGGTGATAAAATACCAGGAATAATCTTTACATGATCTGTTAGTAATGTATTGATAAACAAACATGTATTATATAGTTATTTTATTATTTTTATTATTTATTTATTTATTTATTTATTTATTTTTATTATATTTTTATTCATATTTTGAATTGAAGGAAACATGCAGTATCCTATTTTTCTTTATGGTTATTTTATGCATTTTATATTATATTAAGATTAGTTTTAAAATAAAAGCCAAACGTTTACAATTCTGATTCTTTATGACTTAAAGGAGAAGTTGCTTCCACTGTTAAAAGGGAAAAAATCAAGTGATGCACTGCCAGCACGCACATAGTTAACCTTTGATACTTTGACTATGCAGTCTGTCAAACATATGGAAATAAACACACTGCTCAGTTTAAAAATGTAATATAATCTGTGCTGTTAAGTGTTATCATCGTACCACCATGATGTTATGCAAAACATTTTATTTTACGTGAATATTGGAACAGAAGTGAAGTAGGATAAAATAAATAATAATTTGGCATTCAAATACATAGCCAATACGGAAACATTTGATTTTGTGTCGAATGAGAGACCCAACGTTGGTTTCAGTTTTGTTTTGGCTTGTCGTTTATTATGCTGCTTTTTATAGGGTATTTTTTTATTCTTGTTATTTTTAAAATAGGCTTCTGTTAATTAAAATGATTGTTGTGGAGTGAGGGGAACTAAAATAGCAAAGCTATGTTTACAGTGTTTATTATAACATTTTGCGTTGGCCTTAGGCCTATTTCTGAATGAAAGATGCGACTCGCGGTTTTTTTTTTCTCTAAAAACAATTGTTTTTAATACGCATAGCATATTTTACCAATGCAGCAAATTTATGCAAATAAATAAATAACTTTTAAAACCATTTAACTGATTGTATCAATCGGTCAAAGTTCTTAACGGTTGGTTAACACTTAACCGGTTAAAATTAACATCTCTAATTTTCTGTTTTTTATTTTTCTGAAGATGAGTTTTGGTACATTTTATTTATTTTTAACTACATATTTAGTTGTAATCAATTTTATTCTCAGTTTAAATTTTATTATTTTTATTTATTGCATAGTAGTTTTTGTTTGTAACACAGTAATCTGAAGTCATCATTGACCTGTATGACTGACTCTCTTTTGTTAAGCACAAAAGAAGATATTTTGAAGAATGTTGACGGTAGCCATTGACTTGCATATAATTATTTTTTTTGTATGTGTAAATCAGTGCCTTCAAGAGCTAAAATATCACACACACAAACAGAGTTTAATGTTTAGACGACAGTTTGATGTTTGATCTCTCGATTGGAGGTATTTGAACATGTTTGGTGTTTTTCTTTAAGAACTCTGATTCTGTAACTCACGAATGTCCTGCTGGTTATCAGTCCTGCTGTTGCCTGGTTACTTACTGTGTGTGTGTGTGTGTGTGAGAGAGAGAGAGAGAGAGAGAGAGAGAGGGAGAGAATGTGTGTTTTACCACCATATCTCAGAGATGGACAGACTCTTTTCTGTGTTTTGTTTATCCTTGAGTTACAAATAAGTTTATGTAATGTTTTGTTCTTGGAATAGAAGATCTTAGATCAGATAAGAAAAATGCTAAAATGAGCTCATGTCACTTTTGAGTCTCTTATTCTCACTTTAAATTATTTTTTTTTAATTTATGCAGGGTAAAATCATGTCTTTAACCTGTTAACTGTCACTCACGTTTTTGAAGATAGACTTGAATGTGCATGATACAAACCTAAATTTTTATAATTCATGACTGAAAACATTTTGTAACATGATTTTGATGTGCCATTTACATGGTAATGCAATGTCTGATTTTAAAATGGGTTTTAAAGGATGAATTTTGAGATTTTATGTTTTCAAGTGATATATAACTTCTGATGATTTCTAAAATGTGATAGAGAAAAAGGCAACGAGGAAGTCTTTTTTTTTAAACAAAGGTAAAAGCTCCTTTTGTAATGTAGATTTCTGAGGGTGCACTCTTGTCATAAATTGATCTATTACTTTTCCTACATAATTTTTAACAAAAAATATTGGTATAATATATATTTGGGAGTCTTAGACCTTTCCAACGATATATAGTTTGTCAAGATTAGATTAGATTTGATTGTAATATAGTATAGTCAACGTAGGCGTCCCGTATACGGGACGGGGTGACAGTTAACAGGTTGATAAAAAGACTTTTAAGATCGCATTCTTTACCCATTTTTGAGTGAGAATCAGTTTGGTGTGTTTTGTTGTCATTAAATGTATGATAATGTGTTCCATGATGCAGCTGTGATTGTGGAATGTTGATTGTGTTTGTTTGTGGTTTCAGGTGAAGGATCTGACACGGTTCTTGGATCCCAGCGGTCTGGGGGTGATCAGTTTTGAGGATTTCCACAGAGGCATCAGCGCAATCAGTAATGAAGGTACAGCAGCACATACAAACTCACTCAAGGCATGCTTTAAATCATGCTAATTAGAGATCATCTATACTATAGACTTCCAAAAAATGTGTCAATTTCGGAACCAAATAAAAAATATTTAAATCCTTGAAGCAGCATTTTTTAATCTTTAAGAACATCTCCAAAAGGATTTTTCTCAGGTTTGGCTAGAGTTCCCATCATCAGTTTTGCCCTCAAAAGAATAGCCAAGTTAGAAACACAAACATCTTGTTTTCTTGATGACTGTGTGATAATCTGACACTATTTAGTAATTATTTTTTTCTGATTGAGACTTCACATCTCCTGAAATACAAATTGCAGAAAAACAAATGAGTCAGAGCGCTTGTGAATTACTCAGTGAATCACACCGCTGAAATGGAAATTAAGAGATTTTATATTGCCTCACAGGAAAATTAAAATGACTGATATATTGAGCTAGATAAAACGAAGTGAATTCACACCATAATACACTACTGAACCTGATCTTAAATGCAAAAATGATGTAGAAAAGCACACATGATAATCCTCAGATGTCTGCTGTCATAGTTTTCTTGAAGACACCTGCTAGACAAAGATGCTTTACACGTTTTAATCTTACCTCTAAACCAAATGTATCGTTTTCCTTTTTGGTCTGGACCAAATGAATCAAACAAACCGAACTACAAGATTGCATTACTTGCTCATCAATGGATCCTCTGCAGTGAATGGGTGCCGTCAGAATGAGAGTCCAAACAGCTGATAAAATTAACATCTTGTGGAGTGTCAAACTGTTGCTTCTGGCTAAAATACAAAATATGAGGATATATTTCGAATCCTCCAGAGAAAGCGTGATCTCGTCTGAATCTCAGGAGAGAAATATGCACAGATAAAGCATTGGTAACCGATCTAAACAAATATATGGTTGTATTTTGATGTGAGAGGACAACAGGAGTTTTTAACTTCAACACATTAACTGATGGACTGGAGTGGTGTGGATTATTGTGATGTTTCTATCAGCTGTTTGCACTCTCATTCTCACGGCACCCATTCACTGCAGAGCATCCATTGCTGAGTAAGTGATGCTATGCCAAATATTGTTTATTTAGCTAAAAATGTGGTTTATGTTAGCTATATTTCAAGACAGTCCATACGATAGCAGTCTCATACACTCCCCATCTCTCTTTAAATCTATTATGATGATGCAGGAATAGCTTAAAGTGCTCTGCTTGGGTTTTCTACTGATAATACTTCAGTAATGAGGATGGTCATGTTTCTAATGGCCTGCTGTGCGCTCAGATTTCTCTTTTATTAATGGATGAGTGACTGGAGCATCTCCCTCTCCCCGCCTGTCTATTTGTACTCCATAGCATTGACCAGATTCAAGGAAACATTTTTTCATTAGGAAAATATTCTAGCTATCTGAAACAGACTATTACATAAATATTGTTTCCTGGACTCCAGACAGCCCAGTCGCTCAGTGCAATGTATTCCATTACAATATAAAGTTTTCAGTAGTCATTTGTCATAATCCTGTTTGAAGATGTTGTTCTTTATCAGGTTCTGATCCATATCTCTACAAGACTCCTCTCGGTGCGGGGGAAGCCAGTGGACCTCCAGAGGAATATGACGAGGTATATAACACACCAACATCTCCTCCGTGCTTGTCATAACAAACATAATAAATCAGAACTTCAGGACCACATTTTGCTGAATCGTGGATTCTAGACCAGCACATTCCACAAATTCCCCAAAAGCCTGAAAGCCCACAGAAGAGGAGAAACAGAGCATGTTCATTGCTCCGCTACAGCGCCTCCTGCTGGCTCAGTGCTGAAATGTGCATTCAGCTCATTCAATATTTACTAACTACATATGCAGTAGTATTTCAGAAGGACATCTAATAATATTGTAGTTATTGTAGAATATGTAATCAGTCCTGTTACCACAGTTCTTCTGGATTCAGTTTCTTCATATCGGCTGCTTTATTAGGTACACCTGTTCAATTGCTTGGTAACTCAAATTGCTCATCAGCCAATCAGATGGCAGCAACTCAATGCATTTAGGCATCTAGGTGTGTTGAAGACGCATCAGAATGGGGAAGAAAGATGATTTAAGTGACTTTGAACATGTGTGGTTAACTACTCTTTTTGTTACTGTTTTATATTTTAAGCTAGCTTTAATAACCACTTGAATAAATGATGGTTAGTTTGGTTTGTATACCTCAGTGTCGACAGTGGTTATGGCCTCATCTATCAAAAGCTTTAATTATAAGTTATTATAAGTATTGAGCATATTCATTTTGTAAATACAGAAATGTGCAATGTGCTGCTTCAGGATCTTGTTTTTTCGATCAGATTTTCCCTTTCCTCATTTCTGTTTCCCGTCACTTCTAATGAAACACACACACACATGTGTGTTTTCCTGTGGGTCATGAATGGCTGTGCTGTTTCAGTGTATGCACAACGCTACACAAACACACCGGTTGAGGTGGTTTGTGTAGCATCTCATCCAGAGGAACAAACACACTTACACACACACACACACACACACATTGTTGACAATATACAGGACAGGCTGGTGATAGATTTTTTTTTATAACACACACATGCTCACACCTGTCAGTCATCAGAACATATGACTGTTGCAGCACGTGCTGTCATGAATAAGTGTTTTGTGCATGTTGGGTGTGAATTGTTAATGCTTTGCTACATAAAAAGAGATTGAAACGAAAAACATAAATAGTGTTAAAACCTAGTGAGCTGCCTACCTAGACAGCATTTTTGGCTATCACAGATACACTAAAAATGCTGTCTAATTAGACAGGACACTGAGAAGTTCTGTTGGCACATGAGTGTAATGTTAATTAAAGGGGCGTGGTCAGGGCACAGACTCCGCCTCCTCCTGGTCCTGGTGTCCTTCAGACTTTGGTCCTTATTTTCCAAGGCAGCACACTAGGAGTAATTTCTCTCTCTGGTGACTCGATGTGGGGGCTGTGCGAGAGACAGGAAGTAGCTGTTGTTAGTTAGTGAACCTGTTTTTCCCGTGTGACGGTACTCGAGTAGGAAGAATGGTTTTGGGAATGGCCTCTCCTGTTTTAAGAGCTCCTCACAGACTCACGCAGGTACGTTGGGCACTGAGATGCAGGTTTTCTGATGGAGTTTGTACTTTTGGTTCGAGCTGACTGATCGACTGAAGGTTTGAGGTTTACTTTGGCCATTGTGTTTTTAAAAGACTAAAACGTTTCTCACTTGTAACTTTTCTAATTATTAAATTAATTTATGTTGTAAAGAGTATAGAAAGGGAAAATAAACAGCGGGACAAGGTTAATACATTTTATTCCTTTATTTTGTAGTTGTTTTTTTTTAAGAGAATGTATTACATAAGCAAAGGGGGAAATAAACATTAGGACATTTATTTTTTTGGACATATTTGTTTTTGTTTTTTTTTTTAACAAGAAAATGTTTTAAATGATATAAAAATGAGAACAAAGAGAAAAAAAATAGAACAAGGAGTGTACTTTTGTTTTTGTATCTTTTAATTAGGAATTTAAGAAAATGTTTCACATGGAATAAAAAAAAAAAAACAGAAAAAATGGAAGAAAATAAACATTAGATTAAAGGATATACATTATGTGTATTATATATATTTTACTTAGTGTAAAAATAAAAATAAATTACCTAGTAGAAAAAGTGATATTACATACGTTTGCATTTTTTTCTTTATTGCGCCCAGATCGTTTCCCTGTCATTATTAATATTTAATCATTGATGTATTGTTTATGTAAATAGCATATGCACCTTCATTGTACATGTAAACTTGGCAGTAAATAACAACAAAGCAACAGTTTTTCTTGTGAGAGTCTTTTAAAGTTTAAACGCTTAGTTTTTGTGCAGTGGATGATTGACAGGTGAGTAGGCTGAACTCACTCCTGAATACATCGGATCATTTTGTTCTGTAAACATTCGTTGCAAACATCAGTAACCTCCCGTCCGTGTGTGTTTGCATGTTGTTGCTTATAAAAAGCGTGAGCTGGTGAAATTACTAAAAATGCTTTTCAAAATCTGCTTCGAAAAGTATAAACTTAAAGCTGTTATCCACATTCATTTTATAGCTCCGTATCATTACAGCATGTCAATCATTGATTCAGTTGTTTTTAGGAGAAACCTCTGAGACGAGGTTGCTTCGTGCAGCATAAGGGGAAACGCCTTTATGTATTCAAAAGCAATAAAAGTTTTGTAATCTGTGTGTGTGTGTGTGTGTGTGTGTGTGTGTGTGTGTGTGTGTGTGTGTGTGTGTGTGTGTGTGTGTGTGTGTGTGTTTGCAGCAGGCGGAGGTCTCCGACAGCGCCTATCTCGGGTCGGAGAGCGCCTACAGTGAGTGTGAAACCTTCACAGACGAGGACACGACGGCTCTGGTCCATCCTGAACTCCATGAGGACGTGGAGACTGACAGCGGCATTGAAAACACACTCACGGATGGAGACGACCACAACAGGTAACACACCGACACACGGGTGTGAAATGACATGAACAAAGAGACTGGATTCATCAGTCACCCAAAATCATGCCATAAATGCAAATGTACAAATTCTCAGGTCATCCAGAATGTAGATGAGATTTTCTTCATCAGAACAGGTTTGGAGAAATGTAGCATTACATCACTTGCTCACTGATGGATGCTCTGTAGTGAATGGGTGCCGTCAGAATGAGAGTCCAAACAGCTGATAAAAACATCACAATAATCCACCCCTCTCCAGTCCGTCAGTTAACATCTTGTGAACGTGAATACTATAATATGTATTTAAATAACGCTGAAACTTAAGAAGCTTAAACGAAAAGTAGAAATGTTTTAGAAATTAGCTTAAATTGAATAAGTACTGAAACTTAATTAAAATCACCCATAACAAAATTAAAAGCAAAAGATAATTCAGAAAAACTAAAATAACTGCAGAAATGATGATGACATCATGTTGACCTGTAAACAGTGTCGTTTCGGTAGCCTTGAATCTCAGCAATAATCTCACAAAATAATACAACTTCCTGATACTGTGTATCAGCTTTGGGCACAGTGTTCTCTAGAAAAACACGTTTTGGTTTTTAACTTATTTTAGTTTTATTAGGCAGGCGCCACAAAAACAGTCCTTGCCATGTAATGCCACATAAGTGTTGAGCAAAGGTGACTGGTTATGACAGAAAATAAGGTTGTTGGTTTTTGAAATTGCATTGGATTGCATTTCTTTAAAATTTAGTGCAGTAAGTGTGCAGTGGTGTTGTGCGCTGTTGTGTTTGTGCAAGAATCTGCTGACTAGCGTTTCTTATTTCCCAAGAGCCACTAACATCAGCTCAGCTGACCGAGGTGTTCCTGTTTCCTGTGTTATCATCGGTGTCAGTCTTTATTTTCCTGTCGCCCGGGTGCAGGAAGTGTGGAGTTTGCTCTTTCTGCCTTCCTGCGGCCCATTTTACCCATCACTCTTACTCTCCTCTGTCATTGTAAAATGTCCTGTATCTCGGCCTTCTCATGTGTTTCTCTTGATTTAACATTCCTGCCGTGTCAGGGTCACGCCGTGTCGCCTTCCAGAAGCTCACAGTCTGAGTTACGGAAAATACATAGTCATATTTTACGATAACTTGCAGATTTTTCTCTAGATCTTTGACTTCTGGTCTCAGTTATCAGTGCTTAGCTTTTAGATTTTGTTCAGATCCCACAGACTAGCCTTAGTTTACCTGCCTACCAAGGTTCACTCAGTCGATTTTGTTGCATTATTAATGCAACGTGTTTCTGTGTTAAATACGTGTTTTCGTGTGAACAGAAGTTCATGCATACAGATATTAATCTGATTGCAGATCATGTTAGCACACACACTGGGTCACCGTCACTGAGCTCTAAATCAGATTAAGACGCACACACATCGTACGTCTTAAGCATATGTAACTGTGATTTTCCGGGTCACAAACGTTTGGAAGGAATGTCCAGCAGATTAAACTCTACAGGGACAACTGCATGTTACCTCACAGAAAGCTAGTTCGTTCTGAGTAAGCAGTGTTATTATCGATCGTGGGAGTTTGGCTTCACTGACACGCTGTGTGCCCAGTTGCTCAGAATCTCTAAAGAAAGGCCGAATCGCTTTAAGATGCGGTCGCCTCCTTCACGGGTGCTTTGTGTGACCAATCGCAATGTTATAGTGAAACGAGGGTGAGTATATGACAGGTTTATGTAACCTAGTTCTCTTGTTAAATTGTTATGTCTGTTGTGTGTGATCCTTTACATACACAACCATTCAAAGCTTTGGAAAGTTTTTTTTTTATGTTTTCGATTCTTCTGCTTGTCAAGACTCCATTTATTTGCTCAGAAATACAGCGAAAACAGTAATGTTGTGTAATTTTTTTACAATTTTAAATAGCCATTTTCTATGTGAATATATTTTAAGATGTAATTTATTCCTGTGATCAAAGCTGTATTTTCAGCATCATTCCTCCAGTCTTCAGTGTCACATGATCTTCAGAAATCATTCTGATATGATGATTTGCCGCTCGAGAAACATTTCAAATTATTATGAGTGTTGAAAAATATTTTTATAGAAACTGTGATCTTTTTTTTCATGATTCTTTGATTTAAAACACTCTGACCCTAAACCTTTGAATGTTTTTTGCATTTAATGCATGAAATGTACTTTAAAAGTGTTGTTTGTGATGTTTTCATGTGACCTGTGATCACTGTCCTACTTTGAGTCTGTTCGTCTTCAGGAGCACTTCTGAAAACACTGGCATTGGGCTGTTTTTATGTGGATTCTTTAGGGTTTGTGCTTTTTTTTGTATAATCTATCCGGTGTTCTTCAGCCATTTTTAGGGCTGCTGAGAGATTAAAGTGAATTATCAGATTATCATCTTTAAAAAAAACTGTTCAAGTTCTGCCTTACACACAAGAATGATTTTCAAGTTTTTTTTATTTTTAAATATTAGGAATAAAAAAGCAAACATGAATATCTTCAGAATTTCAATTTATTGTTCCGAGACACTGTAAACATGTTTACATTTTAAAGTTGTATGATTTTTCCTTAAGACTGTTAATCTAAAACTTGTGCTAAATTATGTGAATTAAGGGTAAATTAGACATAAATTAAGCTTAATGTATTTTTTGAGCAAGTAATGTTTATTTAGCAAGAGAGCATTAAATTAATGCATTAAAATGTGAAAGACATTTGTCATAAAATATGCTGTTCTTTTGAACTTTCTATTAATTAAAGAATCCAGGAAAAAATGCATCATAATTTCCACAAAAATTTTAAACTTTTCAACATTTAATAAAAAAATTTTTTTTCTTGAGCAGTGTATTAGAATGATTTCTGAAGATCATGTGACACTGAAGAATGGAGGAATGATTCTGACAAATCAGCTTTGCATCACAGAAATAAATTCAATTTTAAAACCTATTCAACAGACAACATAGTCTTTAAATGCAGCTTTGGTGAGCTTAAGAAACTTTTTTTAATTCACTAAAATAAAATAAAATCTTATCAACCCCAAACACTTGAGATTCATTTTTAGATTCATGTCCAGAGAACTAAAAATGCATTTAAATTTATTAATTTGCTACAAGCTTTTGCCATTGTTTCTGGTATTTTCAATAGCATTTAATGAAATCTGTTTAGATAACACATTATATTCCATGTGTTTCTGTGATAGGTTCACATTGGGCTCTGATTTGAATGGCCACACCCTCGTGGCCGTGATTGGAGGAGAGGAGGAGCACTTTGAGGACTTCGGTGAGAGCCACAACACTTCAGACCTGCTGCTGGCCAATCAGGAGGATAGAGGGGCGGAGCCAGAGGGGGAGGGAACTACAGAGCCACTCCCACACCCGGACAGCCCACTGCCCCGCCCCCTGATGCTGCTCACGCCTAGGTAACACACAAGTTTATCCAACAAATACCTGGATTATTTAAAGCATAAAAACATTCTCAAACGGTTTAAGTATTGTATAGCTTACACACTCCATACATCGAAGACAGTGTGACATTATTCTTTACCCCAAGCTAAACTTGGACGGTATAAATAGGCACTGTAAATGTTTATCTGGGCACAAATAGAAATACACTTTCTAGTTTCCACACAGTGAGAAGTGAGTCAGCACAGCAGCAAAGGTCAGGTGCACAATGAGACCATTCCTGACCACATACCACTTCTCACATTTACAAAGAGTGTGTGATAGACCAAACCAAACCTGTGTGTGTGTCTGTGAGACAGATGGAGATGTTATGATCCCTCTGAGCAGTGTGTGCATGTGTTAAAAGGTGAACCGCCCGATGTCCTGCTGACTGCTCTAGTATTTCTCTGATCAGTGGGTAAAGGTGGAGTTGCTGTGGCTAGTGTTTTACTGCGGTGCTGATGTGGTCATGTGATCCAGCACACACCTCGACACTAGAGAAGAGCGCATGGAAACACAACACACTCTCAGACCTGTTCAGATAAACCCACACACACTTCTCCTTCACTGTAGATCCTCCTCCGTCCTTCACTTAAACTCAATGATCCCCGTTCTCTCCCTCCCTCTCTTTATTAATCACTCACACACTCTCCTCTCCTCATTTCTCCCGTCATATCTTATCCTCTCCCCTTCACATGTCTTCTGTTCTCTTTCATATATCTATTTCTACTGTCGTTTCTTCCCAATTTCTCATTTCTCCTATCTTCTCCTCATTTCTTCTCCTCCTCCTATTCGTCTTTACTTATTTCTCCCATATCCTCTCCTCTCTCACGACTTCTCATCTGCTCATCTTTTCATTTATCCTCTACTAATGTCTCCTGTCATGTCTTCTCTCTCCGAATTTCTCCTCTGCTCGTTTCTCCTGATTTCTGTTCTGTTTCTCCTGTCATATCTTCTCTTAATTTCTCTTCTCTACTCATTTCTATTCTTCTCCCCTGTTCTTTACTCCTAATTTCTCCTGTCTCCTGCTAATTTCTCCTCTTACTACTCGTATCTTCTCCTCTCCTCTCATTATTCCCTTTGTTTCCTCTCTGTTTCTCCTCTGTTCTCCTCAGCCCCAGCTCTTTTCCTGCTAGTTTCCAGAGTTTCCTTCAGTCGGAGGCGCTGGAGTTTTTCTGCACTCACTGTCATAAGCAGATCAGTCGTCTGGAGGATCTGTCCACGCGCCTGCAGTTACTAGAGATGAATAGGTAACGCTCCCGCAGCATGTGCACGCCTCCCCTGCGTGTGTGTGTTGAGTTTGGCCACTGTACACACGCGCACACACACACGCCCTCATTTACTGTCTGCATGTGTGTACAGTGTCACATGACTCGTGTTGGTTTTGATGTGAAGACTCAGTGTTTGTACATTCTGTAGATGAGGTTTGTGGTGAACATGAATGCTCTGCTGTTGATGCTGTGTGTGTGTGTGTGTGTGTGTGTTTTATGCATGAACAATAGTCTTTAAGTGCTTTTTATGTACATTTTATACAAATAATATAGGCTACATCATACAAATATAAGTTGGCAGGCTTGATGGTTTAAAACACATAGGTAAGCAAATTTCTTAAAGAGAAGGAAGCTTAAAAATTATAATCCTGTCATCATTTGCTCACCCTCATGTAGTTCAAAACCTACAGTACATGACTGTATTTATTTAACTACACCATTGTATAGACAAGAAAAGCTCAAAAATCTCATTTTTTTTTTTTTTTTATTAACTCGTAAGGGCATGAGTTTTTATTATTGGGTGTACTGTACCTTTAAGAACTGTATAACATTGTGTTACCATTAAACCTGGGTATGCATACAATTTTCAATTTTGTGTTGCACTGGTCAGTTTTTCCCAATAAATTTTGCCTAGGAAACTTTAATTTAACATATTAATATATGGTATTTTGTTTAAAAGATCATGGAAAGTCCTAAGCGGCAGTAGGGAACCATGATGAGGTTGTTTTCTGACTATGAATAGAATAGACAAAGCCGTTTCTCTTCAGACTTGTGCAACAGGAACAGAATCTCCTTTCACGCATCCATGTTACACCTCCATAAATACATAAAGAGTTTATTTCCGTGTGCCGTGAGGTCATTACCATTGAAAGAAGAGCATTGATTCAGCCTTCAACCTGCAGAAAGAGCTGACAGCCCCAAACTTCAGCGCTTCGCTGGGTGTTTTTTGATCTGCGGTTCACAGGTCACGGATGGAAAGAGTTTTTCCTCTTTGCCGTTCTTTCTTCCTGACCCGTTTCCTGTTTGTTCTTTCCTTTATAGTTCCAGCAAGAGGTTGTCCAGTAAGAAAGCAGCAAGGTGAGATCCTGCCTCTCAATGCACCAAACGTCTCTTTTTAAGGATGAAAGGAATCTTTTGTGATGTGTTTGCATGTAATTTCAGATGTTTTTTCGTGTTTTCAGCAAAAACTCACTTATGTTTTGATAAATGTTCCAGAAAACAAGACCTATATCTGAAGTAATTTTGCAAAATTAGCAAGACTTTATTTAAAAAAATAACTAATAGTTATCACCTTACTTACCCAGTTGATTGATAACATTGATTATTGCAAACATTTTTTGTATTACAAGTTTAAAAAAATGTTATTTTTAAATATGCAAATGAGGCATTATTTAATGAAATATGTGCTAATTTGCATAAATGTCTAGTACAAAAATCGGTTTCAAAATTTTTGTAACTTTTTTTGGACATATTAGAGTCAAATGTTTTTACAGAGGGAATTCTGGTTATCTTTTTTTGTCACTCCATAATTCAGAAAATACTTGGAACAGGCAGAAAACAATATATTTTCACAATTTTGGGGGGAATAAAATGTTGTATATAATCAAGGAAAATATATATGAACAAATCCCTCTGTAAAAACCTTCAGAATATAGACAGGAATAAAAAATGTCAAATTTGGTGCGTGTAAGTGCTACTGAAGTGGAGATTTATGGCTCAGTGTTGAAGAAAAAACTCATTTTGAGAAAACGGCCTTTAAAAATATGCATTGTAATTGAAATCTATCGACACAAACAGATAATAAAGTGCTATAAAAGAAACACTTAACAGTGTCTTTTGGATGTTTTCCGTCCACTAGTTTGAAAAAGCACTTTATGAAAAACCAAAAAGCCCAAAATCTCAAAATTGACAGGTGCTTGAACAGTGTTTTTTACACCTTAAGTAAATGTGTTTTCAATTAAGAATGTTTAGAAAACAAGACATAAATACAGAGAAGGAACATCATTTTTTTTTTTTTTTACAGTGTTCTTGATCGACTATGTCTAAGTTTGCTGGTCCAGTAACTAGAAAAACCCATGGAAATTCATGCTGGTTTACAGATCAGTAGGGAACACGTTGAAATGTTTGCGTGTGTTTTTCAGACACTTGCAGCACTCTGGCACTCTGGATGTCATGGGAGATCTGACTCGAGACATTTTGGACCTTGCAGATCGTGACATCACAGACAAGGTTCGGAAACACGTATAGACATTTTGCATGGAACTGGCTGAAATGGTGCATTTGATGTGAATTGAATTGTTTTCATAATCACCATCAAAGTGCAACAAGTAACCAAGATCTTAATAAAAAGTTAATATTACCATGATAGTTTTATTTTTTCCCCTTGATATTCCAAATCAGCCTCACAGTGATAAACAGGAAAATAACAATCAATGATGCAAACCT
Source organism: Carassius gibelio (assembly GCF_023724105.1). Lineage (NCBI taxonomy): Eukaryota > Metazoa > Chordata > Actinopteri > Cypriniformes > Cyprinidae > Carassius > Carassius gibelio. Next base: position 2,613,243 of record NC_068394.1, on the reverse strand, counting down.
TTTAAAAAATGAGACTAATTAACAGTCTGTTCAATGTTGATTCAGTTCAATAACTGTGTAAAGTTCATTGATTATGAAACAAGCTCAGTTCAGTTATAAGTATCTCAACAGAAGCCAGTAGTGTTTATGTTGAGTCAGTTCACTTGCTGCAGAAGTAATTAGTTAGAAATGTTTCTGCTATAATTGCCGTTTCTTAAATTATATTTAGCCACATGTTTTTTAATATGCAGTAACACTTGGATATTATGTCAGTTTAAATTCATAAAACGTTTTTTTTTGGAATATGTTGTCATTCAAAGCAAAACATTACTGGTGGATTAGTGCATTTTGATTGATTATCTTTCATTTTTACATGCCTTCATTCATGTCATGAAATTAGCAATTAATTTTGCAACAACTATATTTAAGCAGTTCACACCTAAAGCATCATCTGCTTTTCATCTGACTGTGAGAGTGCAGTTAAAAATGCACCCATGACGTGGACGGAATAGAAAAACGGATAGTTTTGTGAATGCATGAGGAACGAAGGCTGTGTCTATGCTGCAGGTGTTGCTGTTGGAGAAGCGTGTGTGTGAGCTGGAGAAGGACTCGTTGGAGAGCGAAGAGCAGCATGCACGTCTGCGGCAGGAGAACCTCACTCTCGTCCACCGTGCAAACGCTCTGGAGGAACAGCTGAAGGAGCAGGAGCTGCACGCAGAGGAGAACTTACTCACACACACACGTAAACACAGAGATGCTCTGAACAAACTCCAGAGAGAGAGAGACCTGGAGATCGAGAACCTCCAGGCCAGGTGAGAGGACCCACACAATACATCTTTAATGATCAGTGTAGAATGGCTTTTTGAGAAATTTAGTTGTGGGCGACCAACATGTTTTACGCAGATGAAGTCAGATCTAGTTTGGACTGAATTCAGGGTTATGTCAGGGTTAAACAACAAGATTTTATTTTTTTTGCATTGCATTGCACTTTCCCTGACCAATAAATTATGCATTTCAATTATTTTATGTACCAGAAAAATATTTGTTAATTATATTTTTAAGATCTACAAAAACAGATTATATCATGACTGTTAAAATGCACAATACACTTTAGCTGGAATATGATGTCACATGAAGCATCTGGTGGGTTAGTCATTTTTGACCCATTTTAACTGATGATTCCAAGATTATTCTTTTTTCCAATTATGATGAATCTTCATTTATATTATGCATTTATATAATGTTACTTTTTAAACAATTTGCATCAACAGAATTAAAAAACAAGTGTTTGTGGGCTGTGTATGTCATGAGTCTTGCACCACGTATTGTTAAGCACATTTGGAGAGGTGCGATTTTATTAACAGTCCTGAGAAAGAATAAGAAATATGTAGACATTCATCATATGCAGTTAAAACTATTTCTCACTTTTCACATATTCAAGGATGATTATAGTGTTGTTATTGTTTTCTAACACTATTAAAAATGTTTATGTAAATTGAAGTAAAGCCTTTGCAACTAACTGAAAAAAATTCTATTTTTCTTTTTTTTTTCTTTTTTTATCAATTAAAGCTACATAGAAGTATTTCTTTAAAAACATACATTTACTAAACTTTAACTAGGCAATTAAAAAATGTTATGCAATAATACTATATAAATAATACTAGTTAAGAGCTTTTATCTGTTATTTTGTGAAGCTCTTCTTTGTGGATGTGTCTGCCATCTATGATGACTTTTTGTTTTCTCTCACCCAGTATTGCATTTGAATGTTTTCATTGTGCACTCTGCCCAAAAAGAAAATCTCATAGTGTATCATTTTTGTCTGTGTGTTCAGGTTGCATCAGTTGGATGAGGAGAACAGTGAGCTGAGGTCATGTGTTCCCTGTCTAAGAGCCAACATCGAGAGACTGGAGGAGGTACCAACACATACACGTCTGTAGATCACATACAGAGCCAAATCATGAGTGAAAATCTATTTACATTTATTTTAGTCGCTTTTTTACTCTTATTTGTTGCCGAGTGTCCAAAAGAAAGTCCAAACGGTCTCTAACAGGACGTCATTTTTTGCAGGAAAAGAGGAAACTTCAGGATCAGATGGACGACGTCACAGATCGATTGAACGAAGAAGTCGAATCTCGCAGAAAAATGGCCGACAAACTGAGCCATGAACGCCACACGACCCAGAAAGAGAAGGAGTGCACTCAGGGGGTGAGAGGTCACCTCTTTGGCTTTATAGCAGGGGTCACATGGTTGTTCGTCTCTGTTAATGGCTTCTCTGTGCGTGTGTAGTTGATAGAGGACTTGAGAAAGCAGCTGGAACACCTGCAGCTGTTTAAGTTGGAGGCTGAAGCGAGACGAGGCCGATCGGCCAGCTCCGGCCTGCAGGAATACAACACTCACATGAGAGAGAGCGAACTGGAGCAGGAGATACGCAGACTCAAAGAGGTACAAACTGACTTAAACTGGTCAACATAGAAAAGACACAAGGCAAGAATAGACTCGAAAAACTGTAAAAAGCAGACTTTCACTGGTAACAACTGACTCAAATCTGTAAAAACCCAGACTCAAACAACTAAAGACAGACTTAAATGCACACTCAGACTGGTAAACAGACTAAAAACAGGCCCAGATATTTTAAAAGGTAAGCCTTAACTAAACTAAGAAAACACAAACACTAAAGGTACTGTATTTTCCGGACTATACGTCGCACTATTTTTCATAGTTTGGCTGGTCATGCGACTTATAGTCAGGTGCGACTTATTTATCAAAATTAATTTGACATGAACCGAGAGAAATGAACTCATAGAGCGCCCTCTGGTGGCTGTAGACGGTAATGTTTTCTCTTGGTTCTAAATAAATGCGACTTATATATGTTTATATAAGTTATATAAAAAGGACTGGTACTGGTAAAAACAGACTTAAATGCAAACTTAAACTGCACCGCATAGACCAAAAATAAAATAACAAAGACAGGACGGGTACAGACTTGTCCAAGACTCAAACTGATAAACTCATACTAGTTCAGAAAGACTTAAAACAGATAAACATAAACCCAGAAGTCTCAGACCGGTTAATACAGACTCATAACGGTCAACATACATTAAAAAACTTGTAAGCGGACTTAAATTAGTCAACAGATAACTACACACTCAAACAGGTACACAAACTTAAACTAGTCCGCACAGACTGAATAAACCCACTAACGACAGTCCCAAGACTCAAACAGGTCAAATATCTGTGTGTGTGTGTGTGTGTGTGCAGGATAACCGCGGTCTGAAGGAGCAGAACGACGAGCTGAACGGACAGATCATTAATCTGAGCATCCAGGGGGCGAAGAGCTTGTTCACCGAGTCTCTGTCCGAGTCGCTCGCCACCGAGATCAACAATGTGTCTCGCTCTGAGGTCAGTATCACACTATTGTGCTTGTTTCTGCTTTTAATATGAACACTGATGTGTATTGTGTGTGTGAGCAGCTGATGGAGGCCGTGCACAAACAGGAGGATATCAACTTCCGTCTGCAGGACTACATCGACCGCATCATCGTCGCCATCATGGAGTCCAACCCCTCCATCCTGGAGGTCAAATAATCACCATAGCTGAAGTGAAACAGGAGGCGAGAGATGCATTAAGAGATGCATTGTTATGTTGATCAAATAACTGAATCATTCAGAGCACTGTTTGTTTTGTGTGTGTGTGTGTGTGTGAATGGCCCCGTCCTTCGGTTCCTGTGACTTCCCTGTGTTTTGGGATTGAGGTGCCCGTTCCCTCTGTGTACACAATTCACGGATTGAATTTCAGTGTAAGAATCTTGTTTAAGTCTGGTTTAACCCATGTGAGGGACATTAGCTGGCCTGAGGGTTGAGCGTGTGTGTAACATTTAACTCGTGAACGAGTTTTTGCTGAATCTCAGTGTTTATACTTGCGTTTTTCTTTATATTGTTATTTATTACGATGAAGCGTCAGGGGAGACTGACACCCACCAAGGGAGTCCACAGTGTTGCATTGTGGGTAAGGTCATGGATCCCGTGCGATTTGATTTCTCGCTGAGAATATTCGTCTGCTTGCTCCTGTCCTGGATTCTTTTCCTAAAGACTTTTATTTTCTGTACAAAAGACTCTGGAAATGTTCTTTGCACTTCAAGCTATTTCATTTAGAGAAATTACTGATTGCTATTTCAATAGTTTGAAGGATAAATAAAGTGAAGCTGTTTTATCAGCGTTGGCGGGAAATCGAAGCGGACACTCGAAGCGAAAAAAGAAAAACTTCTGCTTCATTTCTGCGTTTCAGAACTCTTTCTGTCTCTGATGAATTTGGGTGTAAATATTGATCTAGAACGTCTGGTTCTTGGACTCGTATTTTTATGAAGATAAAGATTTCGTTTCATGTTGTCTTCCACTGTTCGACTGTTCCAGCGCACCATTATGGATCGACATCCCTCTCATCCGGGAAAAGCATGTTTGAGTTTCACTTTCAACTTTTTTTGACTGGGAAAATCCGGTGGAAAATGCATATGTATTTATGTGTGGCTGTTTTAAAGCTACTGTAATGATACCGATGGACATTAAAGTGCGGGAACATTGCTTCTTTAAACTTCTGAGGATGTACGCTTGTGCGTTTGCCGCCAACTGTCTCCTTAATTTCCTTACAGAGACGATTAGGGAAGATCTGAATCTACTGCTCTTGATGTTATACAGCTGCTGTATATGATTTAAGACACATTTCCAGTGTCCAAAGACAACATTTCACCGCTTAGAGGAGTTCTGCTTGCCACTTAGACTTTAATAATAGTTATAAACACATGTTAATACAAGAAAACGGACTCCTTGTAATGAAGGATACAATTGTAAAAAATGATGTTTACTTTAATTGTCAAAGTTGCTGTATAAATGAAAGATATCAGTATTGTCTTCTGGTTGAATGTTTGGCTTTCTTTTAAAGATACCCCCCATAAGATGTATCTTTTACTGTTTGGGGTCTTATAGATTTTCAAAAAATTGTATGAAGGTGATTAAAAGAAAAATTAAATAAAATGAGTTACCAATAAATTAAGTGCAAATAAGTTCTGTGTGAATGTTTCTTCTTTTTTATGTGTCAGATCTATGAGTGTGCACATAAACTGCACTTTAAACTCCAAACAAGAGTCAAATAGAATAGAATTTATCCGTAAGAAACAGGCCTAGTTTTACAGCTTTTTGTACACAATAAGATTGAACAGTGAATAAATGAATGAAAATAAAATGCAAAGGTGTTTGAAAAACCTGATGCAGTTATTGAAACCCAACCGTTAATCTTTGACCTATGTTATTTATCCACCTTATTTTGCTAAATAAAGTGCTATTAACCGTAAAACTATTTATGCTCAAACCAGTGTTTAAGATTATAAATTAAAACAATATTAAAACAAATTTAATTTAGTAATATTCAGCATACCAGGCTGTTTTCGTACAGGTAAAATAACTGGATGTAAATGACAAGAAGTCTGGTACATTCAGGTTACAAATTACAATGGGTTTTTATCTTACAATTACACAGACAATTGAGAGGCCACACATAGAAAAGAAAATGGATTTATTTAAAACATTTTGGAGGGTACAAATGCTTTTATAATGATTAATTAACTTATTCTTGATGAATCTAGTAAATTAATTAAAAAGTAACAAACCTAAGAAGGTTAGCGCCATCTAGTGGACTGATGCTGCCATTTGTTTCATGATTTACCATCTTGGAATGACTTTAAAATCAGCTGGATTTTGTTTAGGCCATGTGCTTCCACACTGACCAGTAAGCATGTGTTTTAGGATGCATTATATTACATGCATATTCATGTTACTAATGTTTTAGTGACTGTACAATAAAGAGCTTTTGGGGGGCATTGAAGACTTTTGTTCACAAAACAAAGTTCTTTACATTTTATGCTGTGCTTGTATGCATAATGTTGTCTTAGAAAGTATTTTAGTCTGAAATGAACAGCTACAGATTTAAAGCAAGGTCAGCAAATCCGAAATCTGTTACTCGCTTTTATTTAATCCAGAATATTAGAAAAAATATTGCTCTAATGTGAAAAGCTAAATAATTTCAGCAGTCACCAAATCTGACAAGGCCTTAATAAAAGTTACCGAAATCTGTTACTCTCCTTTTTTCCCCAGACCAAACTATGTTTAAATTCTAAATAAAAATACAAATGGGTTCGTTGTCGACGGATAATTTATATTATCAAGCTGCGATTGCACTAAGGCCCCAGTTCATACCTAAATGTGATGAAAACAATAACAAAACTCACCTTATTAGCTATTCCACTCGCTTCCACCTCATTGGTTGAAACGCAGCTCCCGTGTTTTAGCTCCGCCCCACCGCCTCTCGCCTCTTTTTACGTTGTCTGGGCAACCGAAAAAGACGCTTCACAGCTAAAGGCGCGTCGTAAACATCGAAGGGCTAATTTAATCTTTTTATGGTGTAAATCATACATATGCTGCGCGAAAAACACGCGGTCATAACGGCAGTGCTGAATGGGAGAGCTCTCATGTAAGTTAAATTCTTTAAACAGTCGTTATTTGAAAGGTTTTTTAAAGCGGCAGGCCTCGGTGTGGATTAGCTAACAGAGCTAGCGACAGATTCACTAACGCTAAAAACAAATGTAAACAGATTTTCACATTACATTTCGCCACTGACGCCGAAAAAGCTCAATATAGCATCGTACTGGTTTTAAAAGATTTAGAAATACATCTTATCTACAACTTTATCAGCGCACCAAACCGTTAACTTTGAGGAGTCACGCTAAACGTTAACATTACATGACATATCATGGGACTAGCATGTTTTTTGTTTTTTCATAGTAGCGCCGTGTTTTTGGACACTTGTCTATGTGAAGTACCTTGGAATGTCGTTTAAATATCACTGTATAATCATAGAGTTTATCAAAATACCATGGGACTATCATATGACTCCTTCATTGTAATGCAGTAAGCCACATTAAACCATTAAACAAAGTTATTTTTTATATTGTAGGTTCTCAATCAATATTGTCAGTGTTAGATTGTTGGTATAAGATGTGTCTTATGATATTAATACAGTCTAATAATAATTCGCTAACACTTTCTATGAAGCTATTTATAATACATTATAATGGTATTTTTAAGGATTTATAATAAATCCATAATGCATTATGAAACAATTATAATATATTATATTGATTCATGAATAACAACAATTATAATAGCTCATAATACTTACGTATTTGTGGTTATACGTTTAAGGATATGATTATTTATAACACTCAATGAACACTATATTAAATCTACTTCATTTACAGAATATTGGACTGTATCATATCTTGACATTCTTTATTTAGGATCTGGACACATTTGTGAGTGGTTAGATTTTGAGTGTTTCTGTGGAGCTTATGTTAATTAATTGATGTGAGAATAATAAAAAATGCAATTGAATATAAGCAACTTTGCAACCACATGCCAACTAACTCTCATTAGAGTATTAGTATGCTCAAGAATGGTAGTTGACGTACTTGCAAAGACACATAAAGTCAGTTTATCTGTTGGATGACCACCAAAATAAAGTGTTATCATATATTTACAGTAGCAGACACACTAATACTCTAATGACCACTAGTTGATATGTAGTTGCAGAGTCACTTATCAACAGCTGCCATCAAAATAACCAAACTGATATTACAATAAAAATAGTTCAAAGCAAATGTGTCGTATTGTACATTCATCTGATCTGATATCTGATCTTATGGCTATTTGAGATGAAAAAAAAAGTATTATTATTACTACTTATAAGTGGTCTTTGACCGCTTTAAGTAAAGCATCATAAGAAAAATGGCAAGATATGAGACTTTTAACACATTATAACTATGAGCAATATAATACATTGTAAAAGTGGATGCAACATGTTCATTGTGATATAAATCATCATACTCTTAAAAAGCTATAACAACAAATAAGTAAATATTATAATATTTTAAAACTGTTCTTAAGAATAATCATGGGATGATACAACATATTATACCTTTTTTTTATAATGCATTATGCATTCATTTTAATGCCTTAAGAATACCCTTATAATGTATTATAAATATGGGCTTTATAGAAAGTGTTACCAATGATTCTTATAGTTTTGTAGGTCATGGCTGTGTATTTTGATCATCGCGTGGAGGCCCCTGACACCAATGGAGTGGCCCTCCTGATCTCGTGGCACTCCAGCTTGTGTGTGTTGGCCGTGGGCTCCGTGAATGCCTCCACTGGGGGCTGCGTGGATCTTTACCTGCAACAGGTGAGGGATGATTCTGTACACATGTCACTGTTTGTTAATTTAGTTATACATTAATATACATTTTAAGCAACACAATACACTACCGTTCAAAAGTTTGGGGCTGTAGGTTTTTTGTTTTACATGTTTTTGAAAGTATTTACATACATAATCATAATTATTCCAGTCTTCAGTGTCACACGATCTTCAGAAATCATTCTAATATGCTGATTTGCTGCTCAAGAAACATTTCTGATTATTATCAATGTTGAAAACGGATGTTGCTTCATATTTTTGTGGAAACTTTGATGCACTACTATTTAAAAGTTTGCGGTTAGTAAGTAAAAAAAAGAAGTGCACACATACATATGTATTAATGTTATTATTCAACAAAGATGCATTAAATTTGGTTAAAAGCAACATTTTAACTTTCTGTTCGTCAAAGAATAATGAAAAAAAGTTTCCACAAAAATATGATGCAGCTTGATAATATGAAAATATTCGCATATTAGAATAATTTCTGAAGATCACATGGAACTGAAGACTGGAGTAATGATGCTGAAAATTCAGCTTTAAATAGCAGGAATCAATTACATTTGAAAGTATATTCAAAAATAAGACGGGTATTTTCAATTATAATTATATTTCATAACTTTTAACAGTATTTTTGATCAAATGAATGCAGCGTTGGTGTAAGCATAAGAGACATCATTCAGAAACATTAAAAATAATTCCAACTTTTGAATGGTAGTGTATGTATTGTTTTATCATTTCAACAAACTTAATAGTTCACTTAACATTTTAACAGTTATCTGAATGTTATTTTATGATAAAGATCCAGTATTCTGTCATGAAATAATGTCAGTGGTTATGTTGAGTTTTAATGTGTTCAGTAATTTGTGTGTGTTTCAGGGGGAGCATGTCGAGCTCTGTCATGTGGAACGGGGATTCAGCCCCTCGTTATTACTGTGGCACCCGACTAAACCCCTGCTGGCGGTGGGATGGGAGACGGGCGAGACCATGCTCCTCTCACACCCCTCCGGTGAACTCATACCCCTGCCCAACAACACACATGCCTCCTGCATCACAGTGCTGGAGTGGAGCAATAACGGCAGCCGACTGGTTACAGGAGATCAGGTTACACACACTGCATACATGTAAAGGCAAAGCGCAGTACCTACACATCTGGTCAAAATTGAGTTAAGTCCTGAAATGGGCTTTGTGACATCTGTTCTGTCTTGTGACAAAGTCTCCTGGTTCAATTCTGTCCCATTTCAGAGAAACTAGAGTGTCAGAATTGCAGTAACTGCAAAATCCAAACTAATACCAAGGCAAACCGCAGTCAGTGAAGTTACTGCATTCTGGTTTTGTTTTCCCATGAGCCACCACAGATACTGCGTGGTCTGCCTTGGTATCACATGGTAAATGATGGAAGAAATCGCATTTAAACGCAAATAGATAGAAAAATATTAACTCCTAGCAAGGCAAATTACAGTTTTATAATTAGTTAACATTAACTAGCCAACCGCTAGCAAATTAAACAGCCTACCTGCATTGCTTCATATTCACTCTGACAACGTAATAATAATCTGATTTATAATATTATTATTATTTATTTGTGTATTTTATTCTGGGAAAATGTTATAAACCTTTTATATACTTAACTGCAGATATGGACATGGTACAGTACAAATATTTTGAGCATCCTTTATTCTGTCCCTTATTTTCCTATAAAGAATCACAATTATCCCTTATTTTCCTTTACGGCATCCCTAATTATATTGTCAGGAAAATTTTTAAAAGTGTGGATTTTAACTACTTGGTCTGTAAGTAATTACTTTTTAAATAAAATGAGCAAAACTCATTGTGGTGAAAGGAGCATTGCGATAAGATGATCTTGAGGTTTACTATGGAGTAATTTTAACGTTCACAACATGAAAACACCAATAAAACGAAAGTTATTAAAAACAATCAGCATGTAGTAAGAAACACAGAAAGAAAGCTGGATGAACTTTTTAATCTCCCCACACCATGTTTGACTGGCTGATGTAAAAACTTTAAAGGCATTTTTCTCAGTTTCAGTGTTTGCGCAGTTACTGTACTTTGCCTTTGTAGGGCAGTATATTTCTCTGTATTATATAATAAATGCTGATGTTCAGGCTTTACATGCACGGAGTTGAAATGGTGTGTGTGTGTGTGTGTTACAGGCAGGTGTAATGGCAGTCTGGAGGGTGGACGCTAGAGGGAAACTTCAGGGATCTCCTCTGATAAAACATGACTACAGTAAACCCCTGACGTGTTGCATCTTCAGACCTCCACCACCTGCTGAGTGAGTCTCATTTAACCACCACATCAATAACATAAAAAACCCCCCCAAAAAACACAAAATTTGCTGCTCTTTATATGCTTATATCGTGTTTATATCTGTAGGGATGTGGCGACGCTGGCTCGTGCTGCTGTTAGCGGGGACGAAAGCGCTCTGGACATGTTTAACTGGAAGAAGAGCAATAAAGGAGCAGCGTTTGCACTGGGATCACAGGAAGCACTGACGTTCTTCATCAGTACTGCTGACGGTGAGAGACATCAGGATGAATACTAATGATGTTCACTCGCTGTGGTTCGCTCTAACCCTGAGTGTGTGGGTTATTTAGGGAGTGTGTACAGCGTGGATGAGCAGGCACGGAGTGTGCCATTGGTTTCCGTCGAAAGCGCTGTACTGACGATGTGGTACTCCAAAAGAAGAGATGTTCTCGCCGTGGTTACAGACTCACTGCTGCTCTCTCAGTTCAGTCTTGGACCGGAAGGAATCGCTCAGGAGATCAGTAAGGTAACAACCAATCAGATCGCACCTCATATGTCAAGGCCAATTAAATAACGAATACAACCACAAAAACCAGACAAGTTCTTTAGTCTTACCTCCTATAATTTCATTTTATTTTAGTTAAAGTTTTCGGAATTCTGTTGTGTGTTTTTGCATATAAAATGTTTTTTTTTTTAATGTCTTAATGTTTTAGTTGTTTGTGTACATCAAGATATGTCATTTATTATTATTATTATTCTTTTTTAATATGTCTACATAGTTCTTATTACCGTATTTTCCGGACTATAAGTCACACTTTTTTTCATATTTTGGCTGGTCCTGCGACTTATAGTCAGGTGCGACTTATTTATCAAAATTAATTTGACATGAACCAAGAGAAATGACCTAAGAGACAAATGAACCAAGAGTAAACATTACCGTCTCCAGCCGCCAGAGGGCGCTCTATGCTGCTCAGTTCTCCTGTAGTCTACACTGAAGACATAGAGCGCCCTCTCGCGGCTGGAGACGGTAATGATTTCTCTTGGTTCTTGGTTCTAAATAAATGCGACTTGTAGATGTTTTTTTCCTCGTCATGACGTATTTTTGGACTGATGCGACTTATACTCAGGTGCGACTTATAGTCCGAAAAAATACGGTAAATGTATTTTATTTGAGTTATTTTAGTACACCAAGTTACATTTAAATGGAAATGAGAAATTTTGCCTTGGCAACTAGCTGAAATAAAGTAATTTAAAAATTGAAAGTTTATTTTATTTCACTTAACAAAAAGTTCTTTTTTTAATGTTTAATTTCTAGTTTGTATAATAACCCTGGTGTGTGTACAGGTGAAGCTCAGTGGCAGAGGTGTGCAGCACGCAGACATTGTGTGGACAGAAAGCGGTTTGCTCATCACCGCATCAGGAGAACAACACATCAGGTTAATAACTCATTTTAGTCCTCTGTGTTGATTTTTTAAAACCTTGAATACTACATTGTTGTACAGTTTCTCAGCAGTTGCCCTGAGATGTTGCATGTGTGTGTGTGTGTGTGTGTGTGTGTGTGTGTGTATAGGTTGTGGGATGTGGAGCTGGATGATCATTACGCTCTGTCACTGGATGAGTCTCTGGGCTTTGAAAAAGGAGAACTTCTCAACTGTGTGTCTTTTTGCACTTCTAAACGTAAGACTTCCACTGTTACTTGCTCAAATGCGGCCTGAGTTTCTGTGTTGATTTACTTCAGTTTACAACCGCACTACCGTTTGGAATCACTAAGATTTTATGTTGCTGAAATAAATCTTTTATTCTCACCAAGACTGTATTTGCATGCATAAAAAAAAAAAAAAGTAAATTTTAAAAAGTAAAATCTAATGTATCTTTTTTTAAATTCTTATTGAGAAGACAAAAAAGCTAATAGGTTTGCTTCCCAGAGCAATGCACATGTCGATTAAATGTATACCTTGAATACAGTTTAGGTCATTTTGTATAAAAGCATCTGCCAAAACACAAATGTAAGTGTTTTTATAAGTGTTATTTTGTTAAAAAAATAAATTCAGTGTTTTATTTCTGCAGAAGTTCTTGCAGCAGGTACCAGCAAAGGCCGTGTTGCTCTGTGGCACATGGTGACTGTGAGCGATCAGAAGGGGGACACGAAAATACACTGGAAACTCCAGACACCAGCAGAGGTGGAAGGAAACATCTCACAGCTAAAAGTGAGCAGTCGCTTTAGATATTTAGGGATATTTCCAACATCACGTATGAAATGCGATTGGTTACTACAGACAGTTATTCTGAATCTTGCTTCGGTTTGTTGAAGTCTGTCTCGTGTGTCTGTCTGTGTGTCTGCAGTGGGGTTCGAGCTCTCATCTGTTGGCCGTCTGCAGCAGCAGCTGTGTGGTGATTCTGTCAGAGCATGTGATGTGTTCTCATTACAGCCAGCAGATGGCAGCAGTGCAGCTCACACCAACACAGCTCAGCCTGGCCAACTTCAACACCAACACACACACCACCTTCAGCACAGACACACACATCAGAGCCGTGCAAGTCACCAAGGTGAGACATGTTTAATGTGGCACATTCATAAACCCTAAACATCATAAACTCCACAAGTCGGCATCACTGTTCACCACATGATATGATGAATGCAGACTGAATGCACAATATTTTTTTATCGCCACATGACCAGAAACACTGGAATTTATTTCCAAAACAGTGCTATAACTATGCTAAATGTTAAACTAGGCAGTGCTAAAACTTGCTTTTTATATATATATATATATATATATATATATATACATACATTTTCAGTAATTTATTCAGCAAAATATGTATGTATATGTAATAAAATAATTATTAAAAGTTCTAATTTTGCTGAATAAATTACTGAAAATTGTGTATTTTTCTACATTTTTTTCTGCATCTGCTTGTACAGGAAATGGTCGTGGTGTGGAATGGGAAATATATCACTGTGTACGAGCCATCAGGACAAACCCTACATAGCACAGGTATCATGAACACGAGATATTTCAAGACAACAGATTAATGATGTATAATATGCCTTGAGTCATTTTATGATGAATTCTGTTGTTTTTATCATCAGGTTCTTTCCAGTGTGAGTCTCCTGCTCTTGTGGTACATGAAGAAAACATTTATACTGTCGAACCTAACCGTGTCCAGATCCGCACACCACAGGTACACACACGTGTGCAAACTCTACATACACCATATTTTATCATATAAAAATACACAGTTCACAAAGTACACAGTGAATGTTTACATTTCCAGGTTTGTGTTTCATAAGTGTATGTTTGTGTGTGTGTGTGTGTGTGTCTGTGTGTGTGTGTGAATGTCCAGGGCACCGTGAAGCAGTTGTTGGCGTTTTCTGAAGCGGAAGGAAACCCGACCCTGCTGAGTGTGTGTGGATCTTACCTGGCTGTGGGAACAGATACATGTCACGTCAGAGTCTTTGACCTCACACGAAGGTAAACAAACACTAATCTACTCAAGCGTGTCTAAATGTATATATATGTGTATAATGCATGTGTGTTTGTGTGCACAGGGAGGCCAAAGCCATAGGAGTCACGAAGAACCTCTCTGAGCTCATTCCTGACCTGGGCGCTCTGAGATCAGTCAAATGCAATGCGAGCGGCAGTCAGTTGAGCATCCTCATTGCACAGGTACAAAAACACCAAACTGTTCTTAAAGGGATTTTGTACAATGCCGTTTTAGTGCCACGTTGAAAAAAAAAAAATCTTAAGATTATGAGATTAAAGTTGAAATATTCAGAGAATAAAGTGGAAATGTTTCGATAATAAAATTGAAATATTACTTGAATAAAGTCGAAATACCTTGAGAATAAAGTCAAAATATTATTAAAATAAAGTGGAAATACTTCGAGAAAGTAAATCGAAATTACGAGAATAAAGTCAAAATGTTTTGAAAATTTAAATCGTAGAAATTGAAGTTCTAATATTTTGAGAGTAGGCCTTTATTGCGGATTGCTTCATTTCGACTTTATTCTCAAAAAAATTCTACTTTATTGTCATAGTATTACGACTATTCTCATAATATTTTGACTTTATTCTTGTAATGTTTCGACTTTATTCTTGAAACATTTAGGCTTTATTCTTGTTATATTTCAACTTCATAATATTTCGATTTTATTCTAGTAGTAGGCCTATTACAACTTTATTCTCAAAACATTTTGACTTTATTCTCGTAATATTTCGACTTTATTCTCGTAGTAGGCCTATTACGACTTTATTCCCGTAATATTTCGACTTTATTCTTGTAATTTCTACATTTTTCTCAAAATATTAAGACTTTAATATCGTAATCTTAGAATTTTTTTCCGTAATATAGCTTTTTTGAAATATGAGTTTGATGCATGATAATGTTCACAATGCAAAAGCCTCTTTCCTAGCCGACCAAGATAGAATATTAAAACTGAACTGCAGCAATGTAGCTGGAGGAAAATTGAATGAAAAACTGAATTATGACTCTTTTTATTTTCAAATATGAAGAGAAATAACAAAATTATAAGGCATCATGAAATATAACAAAACAGTAACATATCATATTAGCTTTATCGACATAAATCCGTCAAAGCAGATATAACAGATAAATGTGTTTTGTGCTTTGTAGGTGAACGGGCGGCCGGATAACAAAGTGTATTTCTATGACATCGAGCTGGACACGCTGTCTCACTTCGACTTCTTCACAGGGAGGCCAGAGAGCAGTCTCGCACAGTCCGAGGACAGTCAAAGGTACCTGTGTTTCTTCTTTGTGTGGTCTCTCAGGAACAGAGATAAAGAGAAGCGAACGTTCATTGTGAACAATTGTATTTGTATTTAAGAACTCAATGTGAGGGGGAGTTGGCCGCCCGGTGCCCTGTTTCTCAGTTCTGGGACGAGAACGAGCCACGTATGTTTGTGTGTGAAACAGTTCCAGTGAACTCTGACCTCCTCTGCAGCAGCCAATCACAAACAGAGAAGGTAAAACACAATCTAATAAAAATAAAATTATTTGTTTTAATTTGTTTTTATATATGTATTTAACTTTACACTTAAATTTTATTAGATTTTTTTGTTCTAGCACCGTAGCTTATAGCTTTAAGTTCTATTTTATTTTTTGTCAATCTTGATTCAGCTTATAGCTTTGTTTTCTTTTTTTTGACTAGCAATAGTTAAATATGCATTTTGTGTGTGTGTGTGTATATATATATATATATATATATATATATATACTTACATTATATATAATATATTCTTTCATAAAATTCGGTCCAAAAAGTGTATGTGAGTTATGGTAAAATGCTTAAATAATTTACAAAAGGATTTTCAAGACAAATCTAACTCGAAGTTGAAAAAAATCATAGAATCAAGAATCATACTTTTTTAAAATCTTCTTTTTTAAAATCAGTTTTTACCTGGCTCAAAACAGAAACAAATGCAAAATGTAAAGCAGTTTGTTGCATTTGTCTCTCTCTTTTTTGTATTCTTGGCTCTTTTTGGTTTCCATACTACAAACCATGCGTTTTATTTTTTACATGTGTATGTATCTCTTCCGGGTCAGAATAGACCCGAATACATGAACTGAGTTAAAGTGTGTATAAAAGGTTTTTGTCTTTCCTGGCAGGAGGACGTGTTGGTGGTGACGTTCTTTGTGACACAGGAACACGGTGTCCTCCTGCAGGACTCACAGCCTAAACCTGCTACGCTGCTCTCTCTACTGGCTTTAGATACACCGTATTACTATTATATCTGCAAGGTACAGACACACAAGATACAGACACCCTTCATTCCCCTTTCTCCATGCTTGTCTGTTAATCTGGATGCATCTCTGTTTCTCATCCCTTTCATTTTTCTATATTTGTTGCATGCGTTGTTTTATTTTTCTCATTCTGATTTTATTCTGATTGTCCTGTCACTGCTAAGCTCTTATTTCGGAGGGGAGGCCTCTTTCTCCCTGATGTGAGTACCTCACAGTTACCCAGCGGTCATTTGGGAGAAGAATCATCTCACATCACTCTTTCAGTAATCTTTTGCTTAAGGTGTAAGGTTAATAAATGTTTCTCTCTGTCCTCTCAGCTGGGTGAGGGTGGAGATCAGGGGGTCTCGACTCCCGCCACTGCGCCCCAGGTGCCTTCATCCCCTCAGATGGTGGTACGACGAGCCCTTCGAGATTTTGTGGGGTTGGAGAGCTGTGAGAAGCAGACCCGAGACGCCATGCTGAACTTCAGCTTCTACCTCACTATAGGGGACATGGATGAAGCATTTAAAGCCATCAAACTCATCAAGAGGTACATGCACACAGACTCCAGAGCAATGAGGATAATAATAAGTGAATGTGCAAGGAATAAATCAGACTGGTAAAACATTTAAAAAGTGATTTTAGGGCCACTTTTGCCTTCACCTGCACTGCTTTTTAGCAGTTTTTCTATTCAAGCGGGTGCTAGCTAGTTACTGTGCTAGGTAGGTTTTAAAACACAAGTTATATTTGGCCTGTGTTTGACTGAGTCACAGTGAGTGAGCGAAACATTCTCTGTGTAATGGCTGTCTGCTGTCTGGGTGGATGTGGAGGACGTGCGAGATGGCATGATTACCATTTAGCATCCATTCCAGTGAAAAGGGAGGTTTTAAGTCAAGTGATCTTTATCATAAAAATGATTTCCTAGTGATAAATGAGGTAACAGTGAGCCCGGACGTTTGTATTGTATGATTTCAGACGCAAAATGCATTCCCTGTCATATTTCCAAAGAGGATACAGTGATCTAAGGAGACACACACACACACACACACACACACTGCCTTCTCCCTGTTAGAATGAAATACTCAGAAGTGGCTTTTGGGAAGGGTGTGTGTTTCATGTTTGTAAAGGGAATTGTAATTGTCCTTTGCGTGCTTGTAAGGTTACTGATGTTTTGATGTAGGTGTGTGTAGCAGCTTCCCGAAAGACGCCAGAGTGTATGTGAGTGAGCACTAGTGTAGATGACACAGACCTCCATGACTGCACGGGGTGTGTACCGCACGTTCCTGCTGTATTGTTTTAGCAACAGATGAAACGGCGAGGAGAGGAGAGGAAAAGAGCTCGAGTTGAGAGATCTATTGATACTTATCTTTAACAGAACTGTGACGGATCCCTGTAGGGTTTATCTGTGGCACAGACTGTCGGATATGTTTATATGACCTTTAACCTCTCACTTTTTAAGGTTAGTAATTTCCTTTGATCAAAGCTGTATTTTCAGCATCATTCCTCCAGTCTTCAGTGTCACATGATCTTCAGAAATCATTCTGATAGGCTGATTTCTGCTCATGAAACAGTTCTTACTATGAATAATACAGTTGTGCTGCTTCCTATTTTTGTCAAATACATATTTTTCATGATTCTTTGACCATTTTGAGGTGAGCTGTCCCTTATTCATGGCAATAGTTTCTGTGCATGTAGTAAGATTAATTACTCTCATGTTATCATCGCTCAAGTGTCAGTCAGGAATCAGGGGTCACAGTGGAGCATTATGTGTCTTCGTTCATTTCCTGTCATTCAGACTGTCCTTGACTCTCTTCTGTGCTCACCGATCTCTCTCACACACACACACACACACACACACGCACAGAGTCAAACCCAGAAAATCCCCTTTGAGTGTTTAATGGCTTAATGTTTATTTCTTTAATAGTATTATACCAGACCAGCTCAGAGTGAAATGTGACATTTTAATAATATAATTAATATAGCTCTATATTATACTCATAAATGGGTACCACAGGCACAGGTTAGCAAATATTAATGACTAGTGTTTACTGAACTTACATAGTTCCAGTCTATCATAAAATGATGATCCGTTTCAGATCATCTCCTTCTGAATTGTTGCAGAATGTCCTCATTGGGCTTCTTGTAGATTATGTCATATCAGATGAATGCACAGGCATTAGTCATTATAATAATTTTGGTACCAAATGACACGACCTGCACAGAATCTGCTCCTCTAAATATCCGTCTTGTTGCCTTCACATGTTCATAGAATGATTATTTTGGATTAATTTGATAATACTTCCAGCTCTGCTTAACACATTTTACCATATTTGACTGTCATATATCTCTCCATGATGAAAAAAACAAAACAATTATAATTATAATTTTCATAAACAGAATGAAGAAATTAAGCAAATGTTCTTTGTATTTAAGCATAATAACCGAAAAATCAACAACTATTTCTCCATGATTTCTATCTTGTTCCTTCTCATATTGAATTTTAATAATAATAATAATAATAATAATAATAAACAATTGCACATTTTTATGGAAATTAAGCAATTTTCCCCCCCAGAGTTCTCATTACATTATTCAACGGTTTTAAGTTTTGTATATTTGTTTTACTGTTTTATGGTTATTTTAATTTAAAAAATAAAAATAAATAAAAAGAAGCTCTCTAAAAAGTGTAATGTCATAATGCAAAATATTGCAATGTTTCTAAAAATAGACTTGATTTCTTTATGCAAAACACACACACACAGACAAACTGTATTAAATAAAATGTAGTGTATTTTAGAGTAAAATGTGATTTGACATGTTTTTGTCAAATTTTCTTATTAAAACCTATTCATATTTTTTCCCCTCAATTAGCAGAAAACATGTATAAACAAGCAGATTCCATGCCGGCCTGTAAAGGACTGTATTCAATTGATCTGGGAACAATATTCAATGCCTGGACTCCTTTTAAAATCTGAAGTTTCATAGAATTATAACTGATACATGTGCATAGAATGTGCTTCTACTTTCTCTTAAGTGCAGCTATGAATATAAACGTGTCAAGATCCAGCTTGATCTTTCTCTGTCAGTTTTATTCTTCATAATCCACAGTCCTTCCTCTGTGTTTAATGAGTCTCAAAAGTCTTCCATTCAGTCTGGTCACAGGATCACTCACATCCTTAAGCATGAAGTCCAGGAGATCAGTTTCAGATGCAACGATAGAAATCCTCTCCATGTGTATTGCGTCCGTCCGTCTGTGTTTTGTCTCAGGTGAGATGTGTCTTTGTGTGTCAGCATGGTGACTCTACGTAGTCATTGTCTAGACGCGGCCTGAAGGGTGTGGTCAGAGATCGGCTGATGACGATGACCGACGGAGACATGCAGTCATCACGCCGATGCAGAATATTCCAGATTAGCATGGCGGCCGCTAGCGTGGCAAACAGGCAAGCAGCGATGTTAGCATAGCAGGCGTGTGACAGGTGAGTGTAGGGGCCGATCCTGTAGAACGTCACCAGACCGATCACCAGCACAAAACCTGCAGAGAGAGAGAAGGAGACACGACTTAGCTTCAGAAGATGGTGTTGTGCTCAAATTTCTTTAGCCAGTTTATCTCTCATAATGCTTTATTATCACCATATCTTGGATTCAATGTTTTAGTCCAATAATTGATCATTTATATAGCTTAACGAGAAGGATTTTGTAGGAAAGTTATTTTTGAACTCAAGTGTAAAAAAAAAAAAAAAAAATCCCCCCAAAAATAAATTAAAAAATCATCAAAACAAAAATACATTTTGGGGAGGGGGTTAATTCTTCAATTCGGAAATATATATAATATATATATTTTTAATTATTTATTTATTTATTTTTGTAGTACATCATTGTCATTTTAAGAGATACATGCATTTAGTAATACATTTCATGCAGTTTTTAAGCAGGTTTAATTATGAATCTGATAGATTGCTAGATTTTGTAATGTGACGCTTTTATAAACTTTTAAAATAAAGCATTCATTTAATTTAGCATTATTTATTTCATTAAAATATGTCAATTCAATGTCCCAGTATAGAACAAAACTAATCTAATTCCACCTATATATATGGCTTTTACTGAATTTAGCCAATTGAAATGTCCAAATTTATAATGATCTTTGTGCCATACATTTTAAGGAAGTAATTTATAATTTATTTCCATTTTTTTGGGTTTTAGATGGCTGAATTTGCCAAAATTTATCTTATTTCTTAATTTATTATTAATTTTTAATCTTTTAAAGTTTACTTGCCAGCATGAAATCAATACTGACCTTATTTATACTCACAGTATAATGTATGATACTGGTTTAGTTGGGAATAGTTAGTCTATGCTCTTTTATATTATTATATAAAAATAGTATTGTTAATTGTTATTATATAATAATATTATTGTTGTAATGGCTATCATGACCAAGCTTTTTAAAGCGTAATATAATTGAGTTTTTCTAAAAAGCTTTATTTTTGGTTGCGATGAAAATGAGAAATAAGAGCAGTATTTGTTCGTTTTAACATCATGAGCCGTACATTTTGTTTTTAAACCCTCCCGAAGCTCTTTCCTGATTCATTGGAATTGAAATGAGATTTCTCTAGAAATTGTCTTTGGTTTTTGAAAGCATGCCACATAGCTGACCACAGAGCCTGAAGCCGAAACATTCCTCTAATTCATCACAACCATAATAATAGCTCAATCTTCTTCCCTTTCGACTGATACGAGTTGGTTTTGGCTGGTTTGACTAATAGGAGTAGTACGTCTCCCACTTCCTGTAAAGACTCCGACTCCGAGCACATGTGTTATTAATAACTGCGGCCTGAAAACACAACAGCAGATTCCCAGAAATACAGAACGCAGAGGATGTGAGATGAATTCAGAACAGGAGAGCAACGAAAATGGAAAAAGTTACAGTATTCAGATCGCGTTACACATGCGTGTTTTATTTAGGCAGGAACAAGAGCGGACGAGGCGTTCATTCGTTCTGTTTTTATTCTGAATGAAGCTTTTTTTGGCCCAGTGTCATCCTTTTTCCTTCCTTTTCTCCTCTATCCTTCTATTCCTCCTTCCTTCACTCCTTTTCATTCAGTTTCATCTTAAAAAACTTCTTACTCACACACACTTGTACAATTGAACTGGAACATAGTGTACAATAACAGGCTCCATTCAGTTTATCCATCTCTCTCTCTCTCTCTCTCTCTCTCTGACTTTCTCATGGACTGTTTATTCTTGATCATTTTTGTTTATTAGAAGTTTAATTTTAGTATATCCCGAAAAAAAAAAAAAAAAAACCCTCTCAGATATATAGTTGTTTGTAATCTAACAGAAAAACACACATGAAATGCATGACATCTGCAGACCTGATCCAAATTAAATCCATATGTCTCTTGTCCCTTTTTAGAAATGCGCTTCAGTCAGATTTCATTTTTTAGTAAAATTACACATGATTGTAAAAACATACAGAGTTCAGTCATGTCTACAGCTGTCTGAATTCACTCTTTTACACTTGAGGCTAAATTGCAGCTACAGCCAGACAGATGCAATTATGTTCAATAAATAATCATATTATTATTTTTTTATTTGTTGAAAATCTTTTTAAACATTATATATAAGGTGCTAAAAAAGATGCTAATATTCAGTAATTGCTTTTTATATTTTATTATATTTTTTAATTGAATTAATTGTAGAAAATTAGTGTATAATAAATGCAACGTTATTATTTAAAAAATGTAAATAGATTATTTAATGTTCATTAGCCTCATAGTAGGCTGTTTACAGTTGCCAGATATTGTGAATTTGGTTGGGATCATTAATCTAGAATTCAAAATGTTTAGTCTGTGTATATTGCCCTTTTTCAAGTGGCTTAATCAGAATTCAGAGCCCAAACTATTAATTATATCATTTAAAGGGTCAATTCTCCCCAAAATTAACATTCTGTCATCACACATCGACTTTATAGTATGAAACAAATATCACGTAAGGCAAAGGCAGCAACTGTTTGGTTACCCATATTCTTCAAATTATGTGTTCAGCAGAAGAATAAAACTGAAAAACCTTACTTTTTTGGGTAAACTCTATCACTTTAAGCTTTCACTCTCATTAACACACAGTAATCTAGAATGAAAATGAAATTAAATGGCCCAAAAACCTAGCTTTGAGTCATCATCACTGTGTCCGTGAGTGAGATGATGTAAGGTGACTGTGGGAAAGTCCCTGTTCAGTAGTGCCCTTGTGTAAATGTCTTGTGAGTGCACTTAAACCGTGAGAATAAAGTAGGAAAGCCTGATGTACATATGAAGGTTTATAAGGAGTTGATGATTTGCCTGCATCTGATTGGTTTTCACTGTTTATAATTAATAGTGCAGTATGAGGAGGACATCATTGTTTGCATTTTGTCGGACATAGTCAGTCCCTAGAGATTGTGTAAATAGATGCAGTATTGTGGGGACAGTTAATCAGGACACTTGTTTCCTCCACCCATCAAACACACACACACACACACACACACACACACACACACACACACTGTGGGAGATTCTAGACCCGTCCCGATGAAACATGCTCCTCTGTGGCGTCACATACATCCACTTCTCTTTCTCCCCGATTGCTCTGCGCTTCTTAAAATATCATAAATTCCCGTTGAAGTCGATGTCTAATAACTCTGACACTCATTGGCCCCCTCCGTACTGTCACACTCCCCCTCCTCGTCTTTCCTCTGCGGCTCTGGGTTTGCATAACAGGTAGTTACAGACACTTCCTCGTCCTGAGCAGGGATATCCTGGCGCCTGACTGTCGCTCTCTGGAGCTGCCGCTGGTGCTCTGGACCCCCGTTAGCTAAATATAACTATTGTCACACTTAAAACGACACACACATTGTGCACTGTTAGCTGGACTGATATACTTCACTTGTGACACACCACCATCGTAGTGCAAGCACAGCCATGGATGGCTTTGACGAAACTGAAAAGAACTTTTTATAAAACGAGTGTCTAGAGCTCATAAACGTACACAGGAAATGATCAGGGTGTCTATAAAAAATGACCTGAGGTTAAGAAAACAACTGCTGTGATCAGAGTGGATAAATAACATTTGAGTGGATACTATGACACTGCTAAGGTGTTTTAGGGATTTCTTATGGTCCTGTGGGCAATTGAAAGAGTGATTACTAGGGTTTTGCAAAGGTTTTTTTTACTCGCACACCAGACAAAGAAGCACAGCGCCGCATCGCGTCACTTCTAGAACAATTCGTACAAAAGTACAACAGTTGCTAGGGTGTTGCTAGGATGTTTTGGGTAATTCTATAATAACTACCATCATCAGTTTGCAGATTATTACCTACAACACCCATACACTCACACAAGCTGTCCATTCTCTAATAGTCCATCAACGAGCATGTGTTTAAAGGTCCCATGATGTAGACTATTGTCTTTTTTTGATATTGCGATGTACGAATCCAAGATAGTCACATCGCAGGATGTGCGATGTAGGCTGTCTTAGTTGATCCGTTATTCATTAATTGTAAGGGCCAGCTGCTCGACGAATGTGATTCGTGGAGAGCGCGAGAGAGAGAGAGAGAGAGAGAGATAGCGAGAGAGAGAGAGATAGCGAGAGAGAGACAGAGACAGAGGGAGAGAGAGAGATAGCGCGCTCGAGAGAGAGAGAGAGAGAGAGAGAGAGAGAGCGCGTGAGAGAGAGAGAGAGACAGAGAGAGAGAGAGATAGAGAGAGAGATAAAGGGAGAGAGCGCTTCAAACAACACGAGCGCTGTCTTGCTCTCTCTCCCTCGCGCATATTAATCAATTGACACGATGTTGTCGATGTTTAAATAATTAAAAATGAGAATGTAAATCTGCTCACCCCATTTTTGTTTGTAAGAAAAAATTTGATTTTCATATCGCAATATATCTCGCAGAAAAATAAAATATCGCAATGTAATTTTTTTTCCCAAAATCGTGCAGCCCTAATTGTTATTATGATTTTTACGCTTAAAATTTTGAAATAAAATTTTATGTCCTGATTTTAGTCCTCTGGCTTGAGTGCTCTGTTTGAAGGGGCGTGTCTGCTGTGAGACAACTGTTGTGATTGGCTGACATCTTTCCATTTGAAATGCGTATTACTTGTGGAACCCCTCTTATGTAATACTTACATTTTTTGTTACAATTTTTTTTTTTTACTATTACAGCTGTCGAGATTAACAATTTTTTTTTACTGACAGTATTAAACGATTTAGAAAGAAATGCCTTGGTTTACACCTATCAATGTCTAGCCACTGAAGGGCCATAGACAGGCTAAGGGAACTCATATTAATGTTATAAAACCTCATAAAGTGACATTTTCATGTCATGGGACCTTTAAGCATGCAAGTTAGCGTTTAAACATCTATGCAGATAGTAAAAGTATGCAGAAAGCATGCAAAATAAAACAAGATAACATCACAGCCAGCACACTCTCATCGGACATCAACAGTGAGTTTTAAAGAGACTTTCCCAAATGGGAGCTGATTTAATTTGTGAACGGGCCTCTGGCCAGGACTCTGTTGTTTCCTGTTGAATTGTGTAGCTTCAGGCCGCTGTGCTTTGTTGACTTTTGTTCTGTTATAGATCCTCAAAGCTCCATCTTTCCTTTCCCGAAATGCAGAACAACAAACACGGGACAATAGAGACCGTATCTCTGTGAACAGACGGCTTGATATTGAAGAATTAATTTGTTGGTGTGTGGCATTTGTGTGTCAGTGTTATTGAAGCTCCTCAAAGGGACGGTTAGTGTTTGTTAGCGACTGTAGAAGCGGGTTTAAACACTCACTGGCTAACTGGAACAGGGCAGCGATGGCTTCCTCCCACCACTGAGAATCCTGGGTAATGTGGGTTATCTCCAGTAACCCAAACAGGAAGATTAGCTGACCCACGGTCAGAGCCACCGTAGCCATCAGGTTACATGCCCGCATCATGTCAAACTGAACTGCAAGCAGAACAACAGAAGTAACTCTTAAATGGTTTGTCAATGATTCAATGACTTATTTAAGTCACATATGCATGTACGAACAGTGGAGTGTGTGTGTGTGTGTGTGTGTGTAGGTAGAGGATCTGAATCATTGTGAGGAAGATCCAGCTGCAGATGTCCATAAGACACAACTGTGCCAATGTGGGTGTCACTTCCTGAAAGACAATCCTTCACTGTGTCTATCCGTTTCCCATTTCTAAATCAGGAAAGATGGACAGACGTGCCATGCTGCATGATCTCTGCTTACTTGTTCTTCCAGTGATAGATACTAGCCAGACATTAAAGGGACACTCTACCCCAAAATAACATTTTGTCATTAATCACTTATCCCCATGTCGTTCCAAACCCGTAAAAGCTTTGTCTTCGTAACACAGTTTAAGATATTTTGGATGAAAACCAGAGTAAATAACAGTGTCGAGGTCCAAAAAAGTATGAAAAGCGTCGTCAGAATAGTCCACCTGCCATCAGTGGTTCAACTGTGATATTATGAAGCGACGAGAATAATTTTTGTACATGAAGAAAACAAAAATAATGACTTTATTCAACAGTTCATCTCCTCTGTATCTCTCCACATAAAAACAGAAACAGAGGAGACGAATTGTTGAATAAAGTCTTAATATTTGTAATAAGTATTCACGTCGCTTCATAACGTTACAGTTGAACCACTGATGGCAGGTGGACTATATTCTCACGATGTCTTTCATACTTTTCTGGTTCTTGACACTGTTATTTACTCGGCAATCTATTGGACAGCCACAAGCCTCCCGGGTTTCATCCAAAATATCTTAAATTATGTTCCGAAGACGAATGAAGCTTTTACCGGTTTTGAATGACATGGTGATTAGACTAAATTTTCATTTCATTTCAACTTTTAAATTGATGCCAAATTAAATCAAATGAACTATAGATGTCTAGAACTCGCATTTAAAGAAAAAATTTATTCTATAAAATTTTGTGACCAATTAATGTGGAAGCGGTTCATTAAAAGTTGGTAAAAAAAAATTACATTTATTTTTTCTACTTTTATTTTCCTGAGTTATCACAGGCTCCTGCAGTGACTTTTTTATTTAATTATTATATTTTTATAATTATATTATAATAAATATACAATTTATAAAATTTTATATTTATTAGTACATTTATTTAGTTATAAACTATACATTTTTGTATTATTTTTTTATTCATTTAATTCAAAATGTATTATGGGGAGGGGTTAATGCTTAAAAATTATAGAAAGTAACCTTATATGAAACATTATATTAGGAAATCCTTTGTTGGTGTGCACTTGAAATATATATATTTACAATACATAGTTATAAAAATATGATTATTAGAGTTTAATTACAAGTATTCCAGTGTAATCACAAATTATCTACTAAATTGTATGTACTTGTTAGTCACATTTTAAGTTTTTTAAACTTCATAAAATAACTTTCGGCCTTAGATATTATGCTTACAAAATCACTCATAGCACTGAAATTATAAATATAAATAAATTGAATATATTTTATATATTATAAAATATTTTACAAAATATATTTTTGAACGAATTACCTAATGAAAGATAGAGGAATTACCATTCAATTGACAATATATTAATATAATAATATTAAAATGTTATCTTTTTCTCTTCCATCAGTAATATAAAGGGGGTGTCTATTCTCTCACGCTCAGTTGTGTGATGAAGAGACTCACGTTTGACAGTGCTGCGTGACTCCTGATACCCTGCGAGCTCCGACCCCCAGCTGAGTCTCTGGCAGACTGTGGGCTCGTGAGTGTGTGTGTCCTCGTGCGTACACACTCTCCAGAGCCCCACGCTCCTCCGCCGTCTGTCCTCCAGCGCCTGCAGCACCCAGCTGGAGCTGAACGTGGCAATGTTGTTAAGCACCAGAGACAGCAGGGCCACCGCCGAGGCCACTGCCACCAGCCTGCGCGCGGCCATACACCCGACGTCCACTAGTGCACGATGAACGGTGTGAGAGGTTAGCTAGAGGACATCGCCACTCATTCTTGTGTCTTGAGGGACGTTGGGGTGATGGCAGTCTCTAACCCTCTTCCTCGAAGTCGGGGGTCACTGCTTCTCGTAAGGCTGGACACGGGACCTCCAAGGCCATCACATAAACACACACGCTTTCGTTAAATCACTCCGTTCTTCTGCGGCTCTGCTCGTCCCTTCCTCCTCTTGTCTCCTCCAGATGTGCGCTGGGTGTTTTTTTTCTCTTCGTCTCCCTGCTGAGGAATGATGCAGTCTCGTGTGTTTCTCGTTCTTTCCCACACTCGTCTATCTCCGATTACTCAGTTTCCCATGTGCTTTATCCCTGAAAAGCTCAGAAGGACTGGGATGAGAGGGCAGCAGAGCTTGGGAATAAGTTCACTCTCTCTCTCTCTCGGTCGGTGACAAACACGTAACTCCAGCTACAGGATGTGTTTCCTGGAAGGAAAGCAGACCGAACAGAATGCAACACCCGTCCTCTTTCTCTCTTTGACTTAGTGAACTGGTTATTAATGGAGCAGGAGATTAAATATCATATAAAGGTTATTTACATCCATGGAACATCAATGGAATCTTTCCATTCTTCACAGTCTTATATTTACAAAATTCTACTTTCACAGCGATGCCATAAGAACCATTTTTGGTTCCCCAAAGAATCTTCCAGTCTTCCAACCATCGATGCCAGTAAATAACCTTTATTTGAAAGAAAGCTCTGTTTTTGGAATCTTTGTTTAAAGTGTTCTTCAGACTAAGAAAAATGGTTCTTTTTAAGAATTGTCCACTGAAAGGTTCTTTGAGGAACTCAAAAAGGTTTTTCTACAGCAGCACTGCGAAATATACCTTTATGAACCTTTATTTTTAAGAGTGTTGTGCTTTGTGTCACGTACTGGACCATAAAACAAGTGACAAAATCCTGCACACTGAAGGAGCCTGGAGACTAGAAGATCATAGGGACTTTAGCGTTTTTGACTTGCAGCCACACAGAGCAACGTAAAAATGTACTTTATTATCAAAAAATTGAAATCATAATTCATTCTGGTTGGATTTGCTTCTCTTTCTACTTTTCGGTTGTTTCTTTTCCAGTTCTGGGCCCCAAAAGATTGAGGGAATTTCCTGCTGCTTCGCTCTAATAAACAGCCCACATCTGTATCTACAAAAATCCTAACCGAGCGAAAAAATGAGAGAAAGGGGGGATTTTGGATAAATAAAGACCAGATGGCAGTGGATGAAAAAGGAGGGAGAGCACAAAGGGCCAAGCTAGTGGGAGAGAGGGAATGTGGGCGAGAGAGTGTTTGGTGTTGATGGGGTCATTCCATGCATAGCTGAGATGGAACGAAGAGAGAAACAAATATCATCTTTAAAACATCCTCTCACCCTTTAAAGACAGATTTGTTACTTTGTCTTGTTTCTCTACATGTATCCACACTTTAAAAAGTTTACAAATTGAACCTTATTGTAACGTTTTACCAAGAATTCCTAGAAAGTCATACTCATTTCCATTGTGAATATACATCTTTAATGTTATGCTATTGCTATGATTGTTAGTTTATGTAGAGTAAGTATTGCTAGTAAGCCATAACAATGTCTGAATCATGAGATAATGGATATCGCTGGGTTTACAAATTGGAGTGAACCATTACATCTGAATCTTGTTTAGGAATCGCAAAAGATTAGAGAAGTCATGGACGTTTGTAAATCAAAAAGTGTGGTAGCACTATTTTTTTTTTTCTTTCTTGTCTTCTCTGAGACATCTTTGGCTTTTGAAGTGAACTGAATCTTTTGTCTGTTGTGTGTATGTGTGTATCCGCATCTCCAGTGAGGCAGTGTGGGAGAACATGGCACGGATGTGTGTGAAGAGTCGTCGTCTGGATGTGGCACGTGTGTGTCTGGGGAACATGGGTAATGCACGGGCCGCTCGTGCACTCAGGGAAGCCGAAAAAGAGCCGGAGGTGGAGGCACAGGTGGCTGTACTGGCTACACAGCTGGGCATGCTGGTAAGACACAGAAACACTTTCCTAAAGATGCACAAAATCACCTTTTATGATATATAGCATTGATGTATGGTTTATAAGCATCAGACAATATTTGGCAGAGATGCAACTATTTGAAAATCTGGAATCTGAGGGTGCAAAAAAAAAAAAAATCTTAATTCTGAGAAAATCAGCTTTAAAATCATCCAAATTAATTCTTAGCTATGCATATTACTAATCAAAAAATATGTTTTGATATATTTACAGTAGGAAATTTACATGATCTTTACTTAATATCCTAATGATTTTTGGCATAAAAGACAAATCGTAAATTTTGACCCATACAATGTTTATTTGGCTGTCGCTACAAATACACCCCAGAGACTCAAGACTGCTGTTGTGCTCCAGGGTCACATATATATGTCTCACTCAATTATGGAAGCTGGATACATTGCGAATGAGGTTTGCTGTCATGTTTAAAGCACACTAGCAGAAACACAGCGTTGTCTAAATAAACCTAGAGCACTCGGAGCCTCTCTGTCTCATTCAGTACAATAACGAGAACTAAACATTTGGATTTAAACGTTTGGGCTTATCGCAACATCTGGCTCTTTTTTCGCAGGAGGATGCAGAGCGTTTGTATAAGTCATGCGGGAGGTTTGATTTATTGAATAAGTTTTATCAGGCGGCAGGGCAGTGGCAGCAGGCGGTGGAGACGGCAGAAACACACGACCGCATCCACCTCCGAACCACTTACTACAGCTACGCCAAACACCTGGAGGCCATGGGAGACAAGAACCTAGCGCTGGTGTAGTGAGTGTCACGTCCACACACAATCACATCCAGCAAATATCCTTAGCGTTTTCATTCAATATATTATTATATGTTACTACATTTTTTTTCTTAGTTTATTATAGTATTGACATTATTGCTCAAGTTTGGGGTTGCCACATTTTAAAAAATGTTTTTGCTCACCAAGGTTGCATTTATTTGGTCAAAAATACAGAAAAAAACAATTATATTGGGATACATTGTAAAATAAATGTTTATTATTTTCATTTATATTAAAATGTAATTTATTCCTGTGATTAGAGCTGTATTTTCAGCATTTGTTGATGAATAGAATGTTCAAAAGAATTCTAATATTTTTTTTTGTATTTAATTTTATCGTCATATTTTATCAATTTAGACATCTTATAACAGTTATTTTATAACATCCTTACTGAATAAACGTATGTTTATTTAAGAAAAAAAAAACTAAACTAATTTATCACTACCAATCAGATGTTTGGAATAAATTAAGATGTTTTAAATCAAATTAGATTGATTTCTGAAGGGATCACGTAACACTGAAGACTGGAATAATGATGCAGCTTTGCATCACAGGAATAAATTACATTTTAAAATATATTACATTTTTAATTCTAATAATAGTTCACAATATTTTTCATTATATTTTTAATTAAATAAACACATCCTTGGTGAGCATAAGAAATGTAAAAAAATATATTATTGTAATTGGTTTTGTATCTGATTAAAAAGTGAAAGTAAAAAAGTCTGTTTATGTGTATATTTGACCTCTTTCCTGTCTCGTTCTGTAGTTTTGAGAAGTCAGACACACATCGGTTTGAAGTGCCCAGGATGCTGATGGAGGACAATCTTTCACTGGAGATCTACATCAATAAGATGAAGGACAAGTGAGTTTGAGTTTTCACTGACTCATGTTTCCGGTCCTTGATATCCTCTGATGTCTGGTGTGTGATTGGACAGGGATCTGTATAAGTGGTGGGGTCACTATCTAGAGAGCCAATCAGACATGGAGGCTGCGCTGCATTACTACGACCTCGCTCAGGACTATCTGTCTCAAGTGCGCGTGTACTGTTATCTAGGAAACATTCAAAAGGTACGCTGCCTTAAGCTTCCTTTGTGTCTGAAATAAAATCAACTGAATGCCTCACAATGATCCGTATATTTGACAGGCGAGTGAGATAGCCAATGAGACGGGCAACAGAGCGGCGTCTTATCACGTCGCACGCCAGTACGAGGGACAAGATGAGATCAGCCAATCGGTGCACTTCTACACACGAGCGCAAGCCTATAACAACGCCATACGACTGTGTAAAGAGAATAACCTGGACGAGCAGCTCATGAATCTGGCACTGCTTAGCAATCCAGAGGACATGATGGACACAGCCATGTATTATGAAGAGAAAGGAACGCACATGGACCGAGCTGTTATGCTTTATCATAAGGTACACACCCAAACACAGAGATGCACTTCGAGCTTCACCACTAGGTGGTGCTGATCACTAATATATGACGTCTCCATCCCACCTTTCCAGGCAGGTCATGTGTCCAAGGCTTTAGAGCTAGCTTTTGCCACAGAGCAGTTTGGAGCGCTGCAGCTGATCGCAGAGGACCTGAATGAAAACAGTGACCCTGCCTTACTAGCACGCTGCTCTGATTTCTTCATAAAGCACGCTCAGTACCAGAAAGCTGTGGAACTGCTGGTGGCTGCCAAGAAGGTGAACGCACCATCCAGCCAATTCACAAAAAGCCATTCACACGAAAAACACTAACTATAACTCATTTTATCATAGTTCTCACACCACAATCATTCATCAGCTAGAAAATTGTTTCAGCACTATTGTTCGTTCTTCTTTCATCAGTGTTATAGTTGGTCGACTTTCCTATTTTCAAAACCTATCACAGTTATCGTCCCCTAATAGTAGAATTCTATACGAATCACAACGGTGTTTTGTAACTGTATGCATATGGATTTGTGTTTGTAGTACCATGAGGCGCTCCAGTTGTGTTTGGACCAGAGTTTGACCATCACAGAAGATCTGGCCGAAAGCCTGACGGTGCCAAAAGACTCGTCCCATCTGTCTGAGGCCGGCCGGAGGGAGCTGCTGGAGAAAATCGCAGACTGCTGCATGCGGCAGGGCAACTATCACTTAGCCACTAAGAAATACACACAAGCTGGAAACAAGATCAAGGTGTGCCCTGTGCACAAATCAATCAGTGACCCGAGAAAATCAAACCGCTTTCATTTTGCTCTTACAGAAAGATTTCATGAAATCTTATGGCGTGGCTCTCATGAGTGCTTGATTCTGATTGGCCAATCATAGCAAATGCAATCAAATATTTATGCATATTGATGCTAAACAATAGAATTGTTGGTTATCCCATAAATTTTCTTCTCTGAGCTCATGCACTTTTTTTCCTCACTTAAAATAATTGAAACTCAGATAGCACCATAAATCTTGCACAAAACTTGTGCACATTTATTTCCCGTTTATTTGTTCATCGTCATTGTATTGCATTGCATTATATGAATTTAAAATTACAGAGAGTTTTGATCATAAAACTAAGCCATATTATTGGGAGCTGTAGAGTGATATGTATTTTATCTGTTAATATGTCTGCGATACTCTTAGAAATGTCTCATGAATCCATATAAATGCAGCAGCAGCCTGAACAAAGTTTGTGGCTCTGAAAAAAATGCATGTGATTTCACCAGATATTTTGTTTTCTGTTTTATAGTTATTTATTCCCCATTTATATTTATTTATTTATTTTGTCATTAATCAGACGCTTTTATCTAAAGCGACTTACAAATGAGGACAACAGAAGCAATCAATTGTAGTATTAAATAACTAAAAACAGATCCAAAACTAAAAGCTAAAACTCTATAAATAATACCTATACACATTTTCAAAATAATGAAATTAAATAAAAATGTCAAATGCATACAACAAAATTTTGAACACTTAACATTTAAATGAAAAATAAAGCTAAAAACAATTCAAAATATTAAAGAACAAAAGGTGTGAGTATAATAATGATTCTAACATAACACCAAAAAAAAAAACACACACACATGCATATATATACATACACATTTATACATTTAATATATATATTTTTTTCATTTACATTTAGTTTAAGTATTAAAATAACTCAAATACATCTAGAACCTAATAAAAAACCTATACAGACATAAATTCTGACATAACGTAAACTAAAATTCAAATAAATAACAAAACGACAGTAGTTTATCAGTAATCCTAAAAAATAACACTGCTAAAAATCAACACATAGTAAGAGATGGTTATAAAAACTGTAACGGAAATTATTAGTATTAGTAGAAGTATTATATCTTCACTCTGACCAGCCTCTTCAGAAAGAAAAGATATCAAGCTTTTCTTTTCTGTTCCGATCCTTGACAGGCGATGCGAGCGCTGTTGAAATCCGGGGATACAGAGAAAATAGTGTTTTTCGCAGGCGTTTCCAGACAGAAGGAAATTTACGTAATGGCAGCCAACTACCTGCAGTCACTGGACTGGAGGAACGACCCGGAGATCATGAAGAACATCATCAGCTTCTACACCAAAGGACGAGCTCTTGATCTGCTCGCCGGCTTCTATGAAGCCTGTGCTGAGGTACTGAGAGCGTGTGTCCATGCACTAATCAGTGTCCTACAGTATCCTAGTGGTTCCAATCACTCACATTCTTTATAGTGAAACAATAGGTTCTTTAAACTATCAAAATGTTCACACCAAAAAAATTGGTTATTTTTCTAAGGCACTGCTGTGAAAACGTTATTTTTGTGTATGTGCACAGGTGGAAATTGATGATTTTCAGAATTATGAGAAGGCATATGGCGCTCTTACGGAGGCCTGCAAGTGTCTGACTAAAGCGAAGGCTGACAGCAAACTCCTCATGCTGACACACAGACTCAACCTTGTCAAGAGATTCATTCAGGCACGAAGGTACTGATGAAATATGCAGAATATGATTTGTGCATTCTGCAAACACCTGTGCATGCATTCATTAAGGTTTTTGTGTGTGTGTGTCTAGGATGCATGAGGAGGATCCAGTGGAAGCGGTGCGTGTGTGTGAGTCTCTGCTGGATGAGAAGGATCTGGACCCTGCGGTGCGTGTTGGAGATGTGTATGGGTTCCTGGTGGAGCACTACTGCAATCATGGTAACTTCCAGCAGGTATGTCGAGGTTTGCTTTTAGAAAGCTTTCACACTCTCACACTTGCTCCAGTCTGAATCCAAGTGTGATTGTTCCCAGGGCTCCCGCAACTTTAGTTTCAAACTAACTTGATTCAGCACCCAATATATTAAGTGAGAAAGATTGACAACACAACTTGGGGAAATGATGTTGTGCATTGCTTGAAAGCTTGCAAACAGACTATTTTGAGTCGAAAACAGACTCTGATTGCACTTGATCTATGTGAAGCTTAAAACTGTGGATGTACCAATTCCACTTTTTCCAGGACCGGTACGATACTTTAAGTAAATGAAGAGAGATTACTAATGCTTTGTTTATTCATTGCATTTGCAAGTTTTTAATATTGTGTAGAGAAACCAAAAGAATATGAATCGTATTAGATGTTTCCTTTAGTCATCATCACACTTAATTATACCTGTTTAAATGCATTGCACAAGCTGTTAATTTCACTATTAATTTTATTGCTGTATATTAATCCTGCAATAATGCAGTAGTGGGTCTAAATGTCTGAATTTCTTACATGAACCAATCTGTTATCAGTAAAATGCCAGTGTGAAGACTCTTTTAGTGTTTAATATAAACCATAAGCATGCTATACTCTCAATGCCCTCATGTCATTCAAATCCTTCTCAATGCTTTTATTTACTGTATTTTCCGGACTATAAGTCGCACTTTTTTTCATAGTTTGGCTGGTCCTGCGACTTATAGTCAGGTGCGACTTATTTATCAAAATTAATTGGAAATGATCCAAGAGAAATGAACCAAGAGAAAACATTACCATCTCCAGCCGCCAGAGGGCACTGAAGACACAGGTGGCTGGAGACGGTAGTGTTTTCTCTTGGTTCTTGGTTCTAAATAAATGTGACTTACAGTCCAGTGCGACTTATATATGTTTTTTTCCTCATCATGACGTATTTTTGGACTGATGCGACTTATACTCAGGTGCGACTTATAGTCTGAAAAATACGGTATATAGAAAACAAAAGGAGTTTGAAGACTCTTTATGCAGATCTAAAAACCTAAATTTCAGTCTGTTCCTCGTAGAATGGACCCAAAGTATTCAAAAAAGTTTTTGGAATGACATAAAGGTCAATGCATGGCAAACTATTCCTTTAACATCTGTTTCCCGTTATATTTTGATTGGTTCTGTTTTTATATGTGTATTAGGCTTGGAGTAAAATCGAGGACTTGAGATCAACGCGTCCCAACATAAACTTGAGCTTGTACGTGAGTCAGACCAGTCTGGAGGCTCTACAGAACGCTGCTGGAGTCCGTCTGCTCTACAGAGACACAGACACCCATGCTGCCGAGGACGAGGAAGAGGTGGAGGAAGATGAGAACATCACTCATTAAGAGAACGATCTGCTGAGGAGGTGGTCTTCGAAATAACAGGAGAAAATCACATACATCACACACGACTAGCCTACAGAAGTCTGCCTGCCCGAGTACTGGTTATTTGTAAAATGTGCCATATTTCTATGGGTCTAGTAAACGAGGCGTCTTTGATAGTTGTGTGATTTTGTTCAAGCCACTTTGCAGGTTGCCTTAAGTAGATTAGTTTATGTGCGTGGCCTTTTGAACAAGAATGCCATTGGACCACTATACTGAAGTCATTTTGTACAAATTACGAATTATTTAATGGCCAGACTTGTCCTGCTCTCTTTGTATCATATATCTTATACATTTTAATAAATTTTTCTATGTTTCCTTAATCATATCGAGTGAATCGCATCTCTCAAAGTTAGATGTGCGAGTGTATTTTGTGGAAGATATAAGGTGTTTTAATTCTTCGTAATATGTTTTATTCGTTCCTGATCCTCGCTGATTCTGCTGTTCAGTTAATTGATTCAAAGAGTCAGTATGCAAAGGTAATGGCACAGTTCATTGACGAGGTAAATGAACTGAATCAAGATGTTCAAAGGAGTCACGGTTAATCAAATGCATCATGATTCAGTTGATCATAAATGCTCTGGATTTACAACCTGTTTGTATTGTAGAGGACAAAGGGGTTTTGATATTTACCAAACAGAAAGAACAATTCAGCAAAACTGTTTCCACAACAAAAGCGATCTGCTGCTCAGGCTGTGTATGTCTTATATGTGCTGATGTTGTTGGTAATGATTCATTTGTTTAGAAAACATTTGTCGAGCAGATGCAGCACAAATTAAATCTCAGGATATATTTTTCTATTCAGTGTTTTCGGTATTTCTGATATGTAATGTGTTCATGAATGCTGATTGATATAAACAGGATTTGAATAAGTGCGCATCACTGATGATTCATTCAACCGAATCATCAGAAAGAATCGTTTAATGTGATTCATTTGTCAAATGGAGCTCTCTTTCACAAGTTTGCGGTTTATGAATGTCACGGAGACTCGTGTTCATAGAGAAACCAAACACAAATCACACACCTCTGACAGCTGTAGATCACTCGATGAATAAACCCAGCTCAGTAAACCAACTTCAGAAACAAATTCCCTCTCTGACTGAATACATTTCCTAGTTTATCAAGTCACGTCAAATTCTTTAATTGCTCACTTGTTTTTCACAATGCATAGACTTAAAGAAAATCCTGATGTTAATGTTTATAACACTGTAGTCAAATATAACAGATTAGAGCTGGCTGATAATGTAGTCATATTTTGTGACTAAATGAACAATTACACAATTCAGATATGCCACATATATTGCTTTATGTGAGTATACTATACCAAATTTGTAGCTGGGCAATAATATTTTTATATTCTGCAACATTATAAACAATCAAACTGATTAGATTTGCATTCTAGTATATATAGCTTTATGTGAGTGCTGTATTCATTTGTAATTATTTAACATTTAATATACAGCTGGGGTATAATATAGTTCACATTTTACAAAAACAAAGTGGAAGTCATGACATTTGCCAACTATGGTAACCCATACTCAGAATTAAATTAAAGCCATATAGAAATATTTAAAAGAAAAAGCAAACACTATTAAAATTACAATAGCACTGAATGCTAAATGTAAAACAAAAATGGATTGTAATGAAAGCTAGATAATAAAAAATAGTGTATAGTCAAATGATTAATCGCGATTAATTTTGTTTACATAATAAATGTATGTGTGTTTATTTATTTATTAAGTATATATAAATACACACACTATATTTTGAAAATATTTACATGTATATACATTTATATTATTATATAAAAATATATTTAATATATAAACATAACATAATTTGCTTAGATATATACATGCAAGTGTTTGCATTTATATATTACATAATAAATATACAAAGGAAGCACATATATCATGCAAATCGTTTTATTATCAGCCTCTCTCTCACAGAAGTGTTTTTGGTTGCTGATTTGTTTCCCTTCCACATGCAGACGCTCGTTTTTTCTCAACATCAGCTGAAAGACACCCTAACCTACAAAATCATCTGAAGGAACTCAACAGAGAGTACAGGGCACGACTTGCATGCTTTATTCAGAACGTGACGGTACATGTACAAGACAGCAGACAAACGGTTAACACCAATGTGACCCTGGAGCACAAAATCAGTCTTAAGTGGGAGTATTTCAAAATTGAAGTTTATATATCAACAACTATTTGAAAATTTCTGGCATCTGAGAGTGCAAAAGAAATCAAAATACTGGAAAAATCACCTTTACATTTGCTCAAATTAATTCTTAGCAATGCATATTACTAATCAAAAATCAAGTTTTGATATATTTACGGTAGGAAATTTACAAAATATCTTCATGGAACATTATCTTTACTTAATATCCTA
The DNA here is from genome assembly GCF_023724105.1 of Carassius gibelio. Lineage (NCBI taxonomy): Eukaryota > Metazoa > Chordata > Actinopteri > Cypriniformes > Cyprinidae > Carassius > Carassius gibelio. The sequence continues at coordinate 2,575,172 of NC_068394.1, read as the reverse complement.
ATGATTTTTGGCATAAAAGAAAAATTAATAATTTTGGCCCCCTACAGGGTATTTTTGGTTATTTCTACAAAATATACCCCATAGACTTGAGACAACTTTCCTGTTCCAGGATCACATATGTTTATTTTACTTCAAATTATGATTTTTTTTTTTTTTGAATGGTTTAAGTTTATTTTTAGTTTAATAACCCTGGCTTTAACTATGAAATTAACCTAAAATTTCATCAGATACTAATGAAAATTTATTTAAAAAATTAAACATGCTAGCTGATCAGTAAAATTATTATTCTAGGCTAAATGTAAAATACAAAGCTTGGTGTTTTGGATGTGAATTCAAATCATTTTTGTCCTATTAAGAAACTTTTTTTTTGTCTGTATAGACATTTTAAGACATTTCGGTCCCTTTTTAAAGCGAAACCTGCTTCCACACAAACTAGATCTGATTTGGTCTGATAAATAGTGTCTCTGTATCCCAGACTGCAACGTGAGATGATCCTGGCCCTCCCTGAACACACTTTAAAGGCCGGACCCCCTGAGGGCCACTTCAGTCCCGCGGGGGCCGAACTGAGAGAGAGCTACACAGACTGAGAGAGGACAAAGCCTGCCTGAGGAGGGCCAACTCAAACTGGCTCGGGAACAGGTGTGTGTGTGTGTGTGTGTGTGTTATTTAACGGCTTAGTTCTGTGACTTGATCATGTGCTTGGTATTTCAGATGGCTGTTTTAAAAATGGACAATGTATGTGGACAATCATCATCTGTGCAGGTATTTGAACCCCCATCTGTGATATTAAGGAAATTACTTTCTATGTTGGATGTGATCTTCAAGTGTGGCATCTTTGCGCAAGAACCCATAAGCCCCGCCCACAAATCACTGAAAACGAAGCAGTTCTGAAATATAGTGCAGCAGTGCATAAGCCCCACCCACTCCACAAATCAAAGACACGAGTTTTATAAATACAGTGAAGGACATAATAAGCCCCGCCCACTCAACAAATCAATCAAACACAGCAGTTTTATTAGTACAGTGAAGGACATAATAAGCCCCTCCCACTCTGTAAATCAACCAGCAGCAACATTTACAAGACAAACAACTGAAATGCTTATGCTGTTAGACATTTTTACAGCCTGCATTAATAATAATAATTATAATACATGATTCAGATTGAATTTTTTTACTCTTGTGTAATCCTAAACTCTCAAATGTCTCATTTTATGACATTTGATTATTGGTCATTCAGATTAAATAGTTGTTCTTTAGTTGTTAATCATTTGTTATTGATTTATCAAAATGAAACAACACATCAGTATGACTTTTACTGCTGTGTTTAAATCCTTAGAAACACATGCATGTGTGTGTGTGTGTGTGTGTGTGTGTGTGTGTGTGTGTGCGTGTTTGTGTTATTGAATTTGCTCTTCCTGAGAAACTATGTGAGGAATGTTTGTAAAGCTTATGTCAATTTTACGGGCTGTGAGAATGAAAGGCGGCTGATAATGAATTGTCTGATGTGTTAAGATCATTTCATGACCGAGCGTGTAGTTCACACTCTTGCTGATCCCTGAGAAGCATACGACAAACATGACATTTGCACACGTAATAAATAAATTGCAGTTAATTCACGGGGCAGTCACATCACTGTTCTTCAGATTGAGAAGCACTTCATACACTTGTTTTAGTTCAGTGATATTAGAATCTAAAATTATTTTTTATAAATGGATATGTAAAAATCTAAGTGTGTGTCGGTGTATTTATATATATATATATATATATATATATATATATATATATAAGTGTTTTAAGATTATAAATAAAATCAAAATACACATTTCATAGAATTTTCCATCTGCTTTCTATCTAATACTTGTTTTACATTAAAAAAAAAAACTTTTAAAAACTGCCCTGTACCTCAATTTTTGAAAAGAAAGTTAAACGTGAATGAGAAGCGAATTCATCCTAGGAATTTAAAGTTGAAATACTGCAGGGGAAACTTGAAAGCATATTACTGGAAAGAAAAAAATAGCACGGATTATCCATGAAAAAGAGAGCGTGGAAAAGACAGACAGAGAGCGAGCGAGACAGAAAGAGGCTGTGGGCTTGGCAGATAAAGGGAGAGTGTTTGGGAAATGGGCTGCAGACTGAGGGGCTTCGAGAGCCTCTTTATGAGCCGGGGGAAAAAAAATCAAGATTATGCGTATGGGAAACGGGGTGCAGTGAGTACAGTGGCCCCTGAACCCCTGGGAAAGGAGCCGGGCCGGGGAGGGGCTTATGGGTAGAGAGGGTAATTGCTGGGGCTTCGGGGGTGTGCCAGCTCACACTGGGTGGCATCCGCACAGACACGCTGACATCATGAGAACAGAACAGAGAGAGAACGAGAGAGAAAGAAGAACTAAGTGGATTCAACTCCTCACCTCACGGTTCTAGGCAAATTTTAATGCATATTATATTATATTATATTATATTATATTATATTATATTATATTATATTATATTATATATTTCCACACACAATTGATTAATATTTAAAATATACTATTTAAAAAATTACAACATTACAAACAATACTAATAAATATTAGAATTCGAAATTATATGTAATTAAATGCATATATAATTTATTATAGATTTAAATATTTTGTTAGATAATTTTCTATATGACATATACAGTAACATTATTATAAACATTATATTCACATACGTACATGCGCAAAATATATTACAGTATGGTATATTTTAAATATGAATCAATTTTGTGTGCATATATATATATATATATATATATATATATATATATATATATATATATATATATATAAATTCATTAAACTGTTATGATAAAAACTTTTAATGTTATTTATTACAATTATTATTTGTATTATAATGTAAGCTGAGGTATTTTCATATAAATTAATATTTTAAATATATTGTTATATTTAATAAAATCAGATAGAGATAATGTGTTATATTATATTAAGACTTACATTTATTTTAAATAATACTTAATACTGTGCATAGAAATATGATATGTATTAATTACATTATCAATGTTGTTTATAACAATATTTTACATTTAATGTTCAAATGTTTACATATTATTTATACATTATTTATTAGTATTATATAATTATAATTATTTGTAATATTATTTTATTTATATTTGCATCATCAGTCAAACATCAGAACAGTTTAACATAGTAGTTTTCACCATGCTTTACAGCAGTTATTCATGAATCATCTGACCCCATAGTGACACTGAGATCATCTCAGGAATGTGTGTGTGATAATACGAGCAGTCGGGAACATTTAGAATTCCTAACAATATTCCAAACAGGCATCAGGGTTCATCTTCTAAACCGCTGCTTTAGTCGTTTGTTTGGTCTTTAACGCTCAGTCGATATGTGCATAATACACTCCGGCAGGCCGTGTGTGTGTGTGTGTGTGTGTGTATGGGACAAGCCTTGTGAATGGCAGTAATTTATGAGAACAGGCTGGCGGAGGGGATGGGGGGGTGAGACAGAGGAAAGGAAAAAAAGTGACAAAAGCGAAAGAATGTGGGACGCGTGAGAGAGGAATTTGAGCAGAACTCAACTCTCAAATTAATGAGTGTGAATTCAGACAGAACGACTGAGAGCAAGTGAAAATGAGTGGACCTTTACCTTTCAAGAATGCATATTATTTATATTTCTATAGTCTTTTTTTTTTAAAATGGTATGCAGTAATTGTCATGCTAGCTTGAGCATTTCTTAGTTCCCATGGTCATTTGGTTTGTTTTTCACTGCTTTAAGTTATTAGAATCATAAAAATGCATGCAAATATCCATAGTTGATTCATATTTTCTAGTTACGCTACGCTGGAAACTGCTCTTTTGCTTTTTAAAACATATGTTCAGCAGTCATGTGTAGTCTTAAGGTACATTTCTCTGTCAAAAGCACCTGTTGGCTGATTTCAAGAGTTCGGAGAGATTTTCTGGAGATTGAGAGAGAGAGAGAGAGACGGGAGTTGAGTGGGAAAAGGGCCTGAGGAGAGGAGAGAAAAAAAGCACAAGAGTTTGAGAGAAACATCAAGAGATTGAGCCGAGAGATAGAGAGAAACGACACGCTGAGCGGTGGAAGGGAACTAGAGGAAAATAACCTGAAGGAAAGTTTGAGAGAGGGAGAGGAGGGGTCCCGGGAGTTTTTCCCACACTCTGTTCTCCGCTTTAATCCGTCAGGAATGGGACAATATTCCGATGCCCTCCTGTAGCTGCTCAACACAAAGAACAGGCGTTTCTCTCTCTCTCTCTCACAGGCTCTGGACCTGTCCTCGTGTCTTGGCTCGGTTTCTGTTCTCACAGTCTGTTCGCATGTGTTCACACATACTTCCCATTATCACAGGAGTTTAGCAGCGCCCCTGATTGTACCTCGGGGAAACTCTCGAACACCTGTAACCTAGATCTGCCTCTGTCTATCACTGAGGGCTTTCAGATGCCGGCTCATACAGCGATGTTGAATCTCGGGAGTTATCGTAGTAACACTTCGGTAGAGTCAGGTCACATTTCCCATCAGTGTCCATGTTTCAGAGCGATCACTGTATTTACTAAGCCATTTGGTTGATTTAAAAATCATATGAGGTATAAATTGCATGTTTCATCTGTGCACCAAACTAATTAGCAAATATAATGACTGTTTTCCGACAGGTTTCTAAACTCGTCCCTCTTTAGTTAAGCTATTTTGGGCTTGAGAGTTCAATGTTTGGTAAGTCTGTGCATATCATGTTTTATTTATTTATTCATTCTTTGATTTATTAAATCAAAAAGCTTCCATTATACATTATTATAATATAATATTTCACACTAATATCATATTAATTTTAATTACCTAATATTATATAAATAATAAAAAAGTGTGTGTCGGTGTGTATATATGGACAGGCTTATTTATTTATTTATTTATTTATTTATAATAATAATAATACATTTTATTTATAATGCACTTTAAGTTTAAACAAAATCTCAAAGTGCTACAAAAAAAACTATTTATTATTCATTAGTCCATTTAGTCACAAATATTTTATTTTATTTTAAACCTAATTTATATTATAGTTTATTTTTTATCCAAAACATAATGATCTCATCTTTGTGCTACAAAAGAACACCGTAATATAAATATTTATTAAATAATTTGTTATTGTTATTTATTATGTATATGTGTGTGTGTATATTTGTATATGATTTTATTATATCAATTGTTTTTTTTGTTTTTTTTTACCAAAACCCGCTAGTCCCATTTCTGTGCTAATAAGTAACACACTATTTCCAATATTTATTTACTTATTCATTCATTAAATCACAAATATTATTTCCAATATTTATTTACTTATTCATTCATTAAATCACAAATATTAACCCTAACTCTAAATTATTTTGTAGTATATTTTTTACCCAAAACACAATAATCTCAACTTTCTAAACAATAATATCAATACTTATTCATTAATTGTCTATATTAAGTGTATATGATTATATATGTGCATGATTTTATTATATCAGTAGTTTTTTACGAAAATTTAAAGCACTAATATCACTAATTGCTTATTTATTTGTTAAATCACCTAAATTTAATTGAGTTACAGTACATTTTTGCAACTGATATGTGTGCGTTGTGCAAGCTGGAAGATGTGACAGCATGTGTTGTTTTTAATATGAGGAGAAGGTAATTGCATTTTGGAACGAATTCAATTTCAATTTCATGGCTTTAAACCAGTTTTGAGTGAACACAGTAGAAGAAGAGAGGGAATGTGTTTATCATTTCACAGTTATTATGAAAATGAAGTGGAAAAGTGTGAATGTAAAGGTTTAGTGGTTGGGATGTTGGTCTGTTCACGCTGTCAATGTTGAGATTTTAGGATTATATGATCAGGTTTTTGATGTTGACATGTTTTCTGTGTAACTGCACTTGTTTTTGTTGGAGGTGATAATTAGGGTCATCTTGGCGGGAAATAAGAAAGACACTGCCCTCCCTGACCTGAGGAGCTCAGCTCACACACTTGGGCTTCCCTCCAAATTTTAATGAGATTACGGCCATCTGCAGACTCTTAAGGAACAAAAGTGTGTGTTTCTGTTGAAGTCCTAAAGCTAAATCATGTTTATTCTCAATCCAACTGTTGCAACCAATAACACTATATAGAGTTTAAAAGTGAACTTTGGGGTCTGTAAGATTTTTTTAAATGTCTCTTCTGCTCACCAAAGCTGCATTTATTTAATCAAAAATACAGTAAAAACAGCAATATTGTGAAATATTATTACAATTTAAAATAACTGTTTTCTATGCCAATATATTGTAAACAGTAATTTATTTCTGTGATGCACAGCTGTATTTTCAGCATCATTCCTCCATGATCTTCAGAAATCATTGTAATATACTGATTTACTGCTGAAGAAACATTTCTGATTATTATCAATGTTGAAAACAGTTGAGCTGCTTCATATTTTTGTGGAAACCATGATAAATATTTTCCAGGATTTACTAATTAATAGAAAGTTCAAAAGAAGACCTTTTGTGTGAAATAGAAATATTTTGCAACATTATAAATGCCTTTACTTGATCAATTTAATCATTGCATTTTTGCTTAATAAAAGTATTAATTTCTATTTTTTTTTAATCACTCAGGACTTGATAGTGAATTTCACACACACACACAAAAAAAAACAATAATTACAAAAAATAAAAATAAAAAACCAGCAGGTAACAACATAAATTGAATGAGAAATTTTAAAGTAGTCTGAAATAGTATTTCTTTTCTTTTCTTTTACAAAAAAAATCTTTTTTTTTTGTATTTACAAACTTGAAATTATATATTTTTTGCAGTGCTCTAAGACCTAGTTTGTGAATGTGTAAAACATCTTTTGACTATTTTATATTATAAGCGCTATTTTATATTTGTAGTTTTAGAAATGTATCGCATAGCTATTTCGCGTGTGATTTTGTTTTAATGCTAACAAAAATAGATTGAGCTGAATTACGAGGTTTTGGGTCGAAATGCAGTTTGTGATCCTGTATGAATCGGTGTGTGTGTGTGTGTGTGTGTGTGTGGATATAAATGGACACAATCCAGGTCAGAGAGCTCCTGTCAGTGTTTGGGTCGTGCTCATTTCCTCTTCTATCTCTGGAGCTCTTGGAAGACCAAACATATACACACTGTATACCTGAAAACACACACACACAGACACACAAAGACACACACACCCTCAGCAGCTCACCAACACCCTTCCTCATTTTCCTGTTATTCACCTCAGAAACACAGTATAGGTTTACCTATGCTAATAATAATAATAAAGTTAAATATGGCCTGTATGATCTATATATATATATATATATTCACACTGCATGCCAAATAAAAATGATCCATTTAATATTTGAAAATGATTTTTAACAGTGTCGCACCTTGTTTTCATTTAATAAGTAATTCAGAAACCAGACAAACACAAATCCGATGATTTTTTGTTCTTTATAATTGTATATTTTTTCATACAAACTCTAGAATGTTAACAGAATATTTCGCCATCCAGTTTTAAAACTCTAAAACATCTTATATACACCGATATCCACATAAACACACATATACATGTATTTTACACCCAGCATTCACATTGGTTCATGAAGACATTAATAACAAACATAAAATATGGCAGTTTTGCATGTCGGCTGGCTCTCAATGTTTGGTTGATCTGTTCAATTGTTTAGTGCATGTACATCGCTGACAAAAATAGATATGAAGCACAAAATAAAGAGAAAAGCAATAGCAGATAACCAGAATTAGATGGAGGACAGTGTTGGCAGTCCAGCTTTTAATGTTTTGGTACACAAGTCCACAATATGAGAGAGAAATTTGAGAGAGTAATTTTATGAACAATAAATTCTCTTTATAGATTATATCGGATGTACATTTATCTAAACTACAAATAAAATCCAGATTTGTGAGGATACCCTGTTAATGTGCGTTCACACTGACACCAGATTAAAGCAATTACATATTCAGCATCACATGACTGTCTGCACTCCCATTGGCTATTCCGCCACTGCTCATTTGCATAAAGTAAAACTTTGTGAAGATGCAGAATAAGTTCGGTTGCAATCGTTGTCAGTGTGAACGCGATTAATAAAAACATCTTTCATCAGAGTTAAAGTGCTCTGAACGTGTGACAGTACGTTTATAACATTAGCAACATCAAGGGCAAACTAGTGGTGATGTTAAGCATGTTAACTACTTAACCAGGAGGTAATCAGCACATGCTATCCCAATAATTAATATACTATTGCTATTGTGTCTGTTTTCATTACTTCATGTTAGCTGCATGCTATCCTCAGCCTGTTAGCATATAAACCATAGCTGATTCCATATTATAGAAATATATATTTATATAAAACATCTTTTGCTATGCTACATATAGGTTTTGGTTCTCAGTGCTTGCAGCATCCAGGTATCACCATCGTTCCCTTTCTTTCACCAGTGCAAATTTAGAAAATAGACTTGACATTTAAAGAAGAAAAATGAAAATATATACTCTCAATGCAACAACAGTTTAAAAACGTTTTCTGTTCATATACAGACTGACAAATCAATGTTTTTCTGTGGCGTCGAATACTGCAAAAGACGACTGTGCTACATGCATTGCGTTCAGCTTATTTACCGACTCAACATCATGAGGACTTTGGATATTTCAGTGATATGATGCTCATATCAAAGCGTCCAAAGACAGGATTTCCTGAGGTTAAAAAGAGGCTCAGTTTAGGCCTCCGAATCTGAGAGGAATTAGACAGACATGACGCACAAACACCCTTCGGCAGAATCCATCTTGATCCATCTTAATAAGTTGTTTCAGTGTCACAGTGTCTGTTTCGCTGCTCTCTCTCTTTCTTCTGTTCAGGAGTTTCTCAGACACTGTGAATCCCGAGTTTGGTCCACACATGAGCGTGTTTTCCCGTCAGTCGTTGATCAGAGTGCAGGGGATCGTCAGAGATTGTTTGGCCTGCTCGTACACCTTTAGGAAGTCTTTATAGCGTGGAGCGCAGCCGAGCCATGCCTCCCCAAAGTGCACGCGGCCGGTAAACAGGAAGCTGCCCGCGCCGGGCCGAACGCCACACAGCAGAGCCGTACGGATCTCGCCCGCCCGCGTCAGACGCCCCGATTCAGGGAACAGCGCAAACTTCTGACGGAAAACCCGCGTCGCGCTCACTTTGATCACTGCCGCTTTCAGATGTGAGTCTGTATCCACTGAACGGATGTTTCCTCGGACCACTACAAACACAGAAAGCTCTGTTAGTAAGGAGGATAGACTGTTGATAAAGATTATGAACATCAAACTTGAGCTTTTGCTACTTTTTGGTAGATTTACGATTTCCTTCTAAACCAGAAAATTCTATTTGAAGGCCTCAAATGAAACCAATGGGTTTGTAGAACTTTGCGAGGAGTAACTTGGTGTAACGAAAACTAAAACCATTAATAAAACATTTTCATAACTTGAAATAAAATAAATGTTATTTTATTCCAGCTAGCTGAGAAGGCAACATTTTCATTTAGTTTAAATCAATGTACTATTTAAATAAAACTAAATCTGATTTTTTTATAATAATATATAAATGTATATATATATATATATATATATATATATATATATATATATATATATAATATATAATTTTTCTTTATAAAAAAAAAAAAAAAAAATGAATAAAAATTACAAAAGCAAAAAAAAAAAAAAAAAAAAAAAAAATCTAAGATTCCAAATAAAATTAAATGGAATGAATAATAAAAAAAAGATCTAAATCTGAAATTAAAATTATTTTGGGAAAAAAAATCTATCTATCTAGCTATACACACATATATAGACATTTAAAAAAATGAATAAAAATAAAAAATAAAAAACAATGAATCCAATGTTTATCATTTAGTTTTACTTGATGCACTAAAACAACTAAAACTAAAACTGAAATAAAAAAATTATAAAAACTATATGAAATATAAAAAAAAAAACCTGGTAAAAATTACAAAAATACCAAAAAAATTACCAAAAAAAAAAAAAATGAATAAAAACATAATGGTATCTTAATGATACTATTGATGATAAGTTGTAGGTTTGAGGTTCTTGCGATCCAAGAGACTGTCCCATTACAGGAAACACCCTGCTTATTGCTTTGGATGAAAGCGGATTTACCCTTAAAACTACAACGAAAAGTAAATCCAGATACTCACCAAAGTCACTAGTGCACACAGCCATCAGGATCTCAGTGTTATTGCACGGCCTGCATACTCCTGTGAGAGAGAGAGAAGAGAAGAACATGAACACCACAAGATGAGACGTAACGCACAGCTGTTGCTCTAACAGCTCTTCGCTGGAGGTGTGAAGATGTAAATGAGCAGCTGATAGACATGTGTGAGCCATGTCACCTGATCAGAGCTCATGAGAGAGGTGTGTGTCCCCTCAGTCAAGACCCTAACACTTCGCTCTTCCTCTGTAACGTTCATCTGGATGATCTACATGAGCTGCTCAAGCAATAAAACTGAACAGCTGACCTCACAAAACCCTCCCACACAGAAACCAAACAGACTCATTCTTCAACTTTGTGTCATTTTGAAGATGCCAGATGTTTGTTTATATACCTTTACAAAAATGTACCATGTTAACTACAGTTTATAAGCTTTAAGTCAAGGTTAGATGGCTTCATTAATTTGAAATGAATGAAAATGAGGCTTTGGTGGAAAGACAAAAGGTTGCATTAATCTAAATGTCCTAGATCATGTCTAAGCTTTTTGTTTGTGCCTCTTTTTGGTGTATTATATTTGTTCAATGTAGAAATTAAAATATGTCATATTAAATATGTAAATAAACGAGATTCAGAAAGTGACTAAAGATTTTGAATTAATTTGTTAAGATTAGTTAATTAAGATTATATTTTTTTTTCTATTTTTCATTTTAGCTAGTTTTAGTAATTTTGTTGTATTTTTATGTCACTCTTATTTTTATGTTTTATCAGTTTTTATTTAATTTGAGTTATTTTAGTACATGACGTTAAACTGAATGAAAATGAAAAGTTTTCATATTTTGTTTCTGTTAAATTTATTCAGTTTAAGTAACGATTTATGATTTTAGTTTGCTGTTTTCACATTTAGTGAATAGTAAATAAAAACTATTAGAAATGTAAAAATGTACGTCTGTCGCATTTGTTTGTATCATTAGAAACATTGATTATATTGCCCATTCTGCACTCTAGATGTCGGCCATATTGGTTGAGCATTACGTAAAGTAGAGCACTATTTAAACTCAGCACTACTGAGAGTTCATCGAATGCATCTCCATCTGATTTCTGCAAGCTGTGCGATGTCAAACAGCGACAGGTGTCTGTGTGGGTGTGAGAGCGAGAAACTTGTTGGCTCTTTAAAACTTTTAAACGTCCTTCCCTGTCTCCTCTCTGCTCCCAAAACTCCCAACAAAAGATCCACTTTCCAGTTGCATGGTCCCCCAACCCCTCCTTTACCATGGTGATTGTGCTCTCATGCAGGTCTCTGAAACGGCTCACTATGGAGACAAACCCCGTCCCATACCAAGCTTTTGTCTTTCTCTCCCTCCCCCTCCGCTCTTGGCTTTTCCGCTCTTCAGATCCGAACGCTCCCTCCCCCCGTTTCTCACTACTGGCTGGAAGGAGCTTTGCCCTAAAACTATTACTCAAACCTATTGCATTTAAATAACTGCAGTGCTACAATTGCAGATCGCAATTAAAAGTGAAGAATTAGAGCTCGAGAAGCACAAGTCTTGGATCTATGCTGAAATGCATCACTCCAAAGTTTAAGTCTTGTTAAAGTTTGAATGAATGCTGTGTTCATGACTGGTTTTGTCTGTCTGGTGCTCCTCGTTCTGCACCCCCATCCACCCAGAGGTCACTCGTCTCCAACTTTGCATAGTTTCATAGTATTTGGCAATTAAATTTTTTTTTTTGCAGGTTTGGAGAAACATTCAGGACTCAGCTGGAGCTAAATGCACAGAAACAAATCCACAAAGATGATCTTAAAAGTTGCAAGTAGTGATTTTTGGCAATTTTAGATTATTTTGGGGATATAAAAAAATTATAAATGTTAGTTCCCAGTTATATGCATTCCAAGATCATTCTTTGTTCAATATTTTAAGCAATGTTTTTAAATAAGTATTTGTTTTGCATAGTTTGTTATCGTTGCAATTGGCTCTCACAGGTTTGCATAAATGTTCAGGATTCTCCTGTAGGCTAATTATCAGACACACAAAAAAGTTATTTTTGGCAATCAGAGGTTATTTTTGGGCAATATTAAATTATAAATGTTATTCACGAATGCTTAATATTTTAAATGTTTTTTTTTGCATTGTTTCATAGCTTTGCATTGCATTTTATTGCAGAACCATCAACTCAGGACTCGTTTGCAGTTCTCCAATTCTCAGAAACTAACCCTTATTGATGACCTTAAAAGTCCAGAAGATTTGGTAGTAGTAATTTTTAATTAATTTGAGATTTTATTTTGCTTAAATTAGATGCTAATTTTCTTTGAACTGCTGTATCTTCTAGAATATTCACCTTCGCTGCTGATTGGGTCCGTGTTGACTGACGGCTGTGCTGTCCAATCCCCTCTCAGCTCGTAGTGAAATGCGGCGATGCGTCTGCTTATGTCCTGGTGAGGTGTGGCTTGCAGGAAGAGAGCCGGTCGTTCTCCAGGCATGGCACTGAAGCAGCGCACATGGGCCGGGCCGGACGGCTCGGAGGTCTCGTCTCCCACCAGAAGCTCCAGGACCCCGTCCCGCTCCAGGTAGAGCTGAGCCCCGCCCCAGTGCTGATCCGGCTTGATGCAGGCCGACACCGGGCTCCTGCTGGACTCGCCGGGACCCATGGCGCTCCACTGCAGTCTGGGGGACAGGGTGAGACGCAGCGCTCCAGCGGGGTACAGCCACTCCACAGAGCCCTCCGCACACCTCAACCAAACCTGCTCCACGTTCTTCACCGCCTGAGAGAGACCACTGCACAGATGCAAACCAGCAGAAGTTAACCAGAGAAATCTGAACAGGCCAAACCACTATGAGTCAACTTATCAACATTAAATCTGCTGCAACTCATTCCCTGTGTTGTGTTTTCTCAAAACTTGAGTTTTGAGTCATTTGGCCAGTGTATAAAGTTGCAGGGAAAGTTCAACGCCCCCTATGGTTACTGGTTACTTTAACTGCAGCCATTTAAATGTTTTGCACTAGTGGAAACATCCTTCCATGACCATTAGAACTAGTATTTCAAATTTTCCTTATATTTTGCAAGCAAAGTGCTTTATTTAACCTTTTCTGAGCAACTGGTTTGGCTTGAGTAAACATTAGCTACAACTAAAAATATCCACAAACTGTATAAGACAGATAGATGGATGTGCAATGCAATTCAAGCACGTATAGCTTATGACAGATGGGTAATGCATATTTTAACTATACGAAATATTTTAGAAATGATTTATGTTATTGTAATTATTTGCATACTCTTTTGCACACTTTAAAATTCAAATAAATCATGCAAGGTAGAAGAAAATGCATCAATGCATTCCAGGATAAATCGTGAACGATATTAAAAACGAACAGATATAACGCATTTAACTCATGCATTTTGATGATATGTACCTTCCCCTCCAACTGCACTGGTCTTCCGAGTAACTAGCCATCGTGAAACCCGTCAGGAATGAAATCCAAAGCGCAACATCCCTAAAGCCCCAAACCTCCATCACAGCGCAGAGAGACACTGCGGTTATCCAGAGACGAGTGCGGGAAGTCCTTCCTCCGCTGCGTTTCCAAATCTATAATTAAACCAAACGAAAACCTGCTGATTCCATGCTGTTGTCTGATCTAAAAGACTGATCTGTTCTTAACTAAACCTCCCCTTTATTTCTGTAGATCAGTCCGTGTCGCGCGAGCAGTGAGCTGCTGACTGACCGCAAGCGCAAGAGTTTCAGAACTGAACTGAACTTTAAACCCCGCCCACAACAGGAGGCGTGGCTTCACCGATGTTAAAATCCAATCCTGGATAAAAAAAAAAAAGGACAGAAGTTTAATCAGCCTTGAATCGATGTGAAGGATTTTGAAACATAACACGTTGTTGGCAATAGCTGTCCGAATCAGTTTAGTGAATCAATTGATTCGGACGAACCTAATAAATGATTCACCAGTCAAATCACTGTTTATGTCTGTTTTTAAATTAGGTTATATAAATTGCGTCGAATTTGTGTTGTTTAATGTTTCAAAATAAACCTAACAATACAGGCTAACTGTAACATTTTCCAAATATAATTAATATTATTAATACAGAAAGTTATTGTTACCACTAAAAACATCGTTTCAACTCACAATGTTAATAAGAAAATAACAATAAATCACTGATCTACAAAACAAAAACAAAAAAAATCCAAACGGTTCTAAGAGAATCATTTCAAAGAGTCGGTTCAAAAGAACTTTCGAGTTCATTGTTGAATCAATCAATTTTAGCATTCAATCTCCAGCTTTCAGAGAGAAATGCGAGAAAGTTGGTTTTTAACACCTTTCAGTTAGCTTTATTAACATGGTTAAAAGATTTACATTTCCATTTAGTCAAAGCTTAAATTTTAATGCAATCTATCTTAATTATAATATAATTTATAATCCATTTTTAGATGGCTGCTGATTGATTTATGTTTGTGATGCAATATTAGTCTAAAATTAAGGGACAAAGTCAGTGCTTGAAAACTGAATCGTAAGCTGCAAAAGCTGAAGTTAAAAGCAAGTTGAGAAGAACTATGATGAAAGATCACATGATAACATGCCATTATCACAGGGCTGTTTCATCTTACTGCATTATAAGCAAATCAAATATTCTTTTGCATTACCATTGTGATCTATCTTTATGGATGTGCATGTGTGCGTGGGCGATGTGACTTTGATGTGGTTATGACAGGACCTTTGACATATTCAAAGCCTGATGTCCAGTAGCCCTGCTGAGGTGTGTGTGTGTGTGTGTGTGTGTTCCCTACTGATCTGCTGTGCATAAAGTGAGGCTTTTGTTCTCTGGTGGCCACTTCAAAGAATATACACATAAAAGCAAATGTGAACATGCATGTATGTGCGTGCGCATGTGTGCATGTTAAGTGTTGCATAGCAAGAGAATTGACTTTCTGAGTCTTGAATCAAGTCTTTTTCCAATATTTGCTCACCAAAACAATAAACATTGTAAATGAAAAAATAAGATGATGCTATGTTTGGATTGTCAGTGCAATGTAGTGAAAAACAGCTTATGATCCTATTTGGACTGATGTTGAGGCATGACACAGCCCTGCATTTTAAAATATATTTTTTTGTTGTTGTTTTGCAAACAAGGCCCAATATTACCTAATTTGATGATGCTGAGTTAAAAAAAATTATATCATGTATGTTTTTCAAAAAGTAAGAATGAAGATTTTTTTTCACATTATATCAGCTTTAATGTGCTCATCAAAATAACAAAAGCAGCCAAATATCAAATGTTTTAATCACAAAAAGAAGTATTCAGAATGATCTTACACTTAACACTGTAAAGAAGTGGAAATCAGAATTTGGCACAACAATAATGTCTTTAAAAATTGTTCATAAACAAAAAAGTAAAAATTAAAATAAAAGAAAATAAAGAAAAAAAATTAAGATAGTAGTCACTTTTTTCTTGCAATTGTGAGATATGATCTCAACATTTTGCAAAAAAAAAAAAAAAAAATCAGAATTGTGATATAAAAAGTAGCAATATAAATTTTATTCCATGGCGGAAAAAAGGAAAATTCTGAATTGTTCAATAAAATGTCGCATTTTTAAAATTGTTTTATTTTTGGCAGAAACATGCTTCCATAAAAGAGCAATTATGCCTCTGTTGTAGTTTTTCTGGGATAGTGTTGGTCTCCTCAGATCTTGATCCAGCTGTGTTTGCAGTCTTTCCCCGGACACACACACACACACACACACACACAAACACACACACACACACAAACACGAGAAAAAGGCAATGAGAACAACAGTGTCATTTTTCACAGTTCTCTCATAGGGGCTTGCCGGCAAATACAGCATTGTGTGTGTTTCCTCAATGAAGACACTTCTTACGCAGTTATAATGAAAAGATTAAAGGACATGGAGAGACAGTGAGATCAGAAGAAGGGTCACACACTATTAGAAAGGGTGGAAAGATTGTGTTTTAAGCTTCACTTCCATTGGGTGTAAAGTTACAAAGGATTCAACTCAAATTCATCTAGCCTGCTTTTTATTCATTTGTTGAAAACCATAAGTGCCCTTATGAAAAAGTAGTATACTTCAAGTTTATTTGACTAAGTACTATTATATTTAAGTAAAGTTAAAGTATATTTTAAGTATACTTTTATGAAGCAAGTATACAAATATCAGTGTTCTAGTAGTATACTTGTAAGAGTACTGTTTCAATACTCCTTGGGACTAAATTGGCCCACTTTCTAGTATATTAAAGTATACTTTAAGTATAACAGCAGCAAACTTTGAGTACACGACTAGTTTACCTCTATGTTTGTTGTTTGCAATTATACTAAAAGTGATTTTATAGTTAAACATGAAATACTTTGTACACTTTGAAGTATAGTCTCAGTAAACTATTAGTTTAGTAGTTTTATACTCATAAGTTTTCTTTAACTGAATTTTACATCATACTTTAAGTATACTACTATGTCCCTATTATGTGTAATATATTTTGTTACATTAATATCTGAACAAACAAAACAATGTATTATAATTTTTGATTAATAGAAAGTTCAAAAGAATAGCTTTTATTTGAAATATAAATATTTTATAAACTTCTTTACTGTCTCTTTACTTGCATCCTTGCTGAATAAAAGCATTCATTTCTTAAAATAATAATAATGATAATAATACTGCCCCCCAAATTTTGATCGATAGCTTAAGTAAAAATTAAACATTGTTTAAAATATATTTAAAATGAGTGCATTAATGCTGTGCCACAATTTAAAATTAGAAATCTTTTTTTTATTATTAATTAATTTATTTATTTATTTATAAAAAAAAAATATATATCTGATGTTTGCATGTTCAAAAATGATCCTATGATGATGTAAGAAGGTTAATTGTGTTACTATGTAGATGTAAAAAGTGTGTTGATTTGTGTTTGCTAGGGTATTCTGGGTAGTTGCTATGACTGTCCTTCATTGTAAGTCAATGTAACAATCAAGTTCAATACTTAGTGTTAGCAGTTTGAATCACTGACTCGAAGTAAGAGCAATAGGAAAAGTGATGCAAAGCACATTTAGATCAGTGTGTTTGAGAGCTCCTGTGACCTTGTGATGTTTCGGGAAAATGAGTGAGTGTGTAAACGAGAGCTCGGGAGAGACACAGAAGCGAATCCTCCGTACACACAACTGACACTAAACACACACACACTCAGACTGACACATATGTAACAGTGCATGTTTCTTTACTCTTTTTTTCTCTTAAATGTTGTAGGAATATTTAACCTTGCTTTAGCGCATCACTGTCAATCATGAAGAAACGACTTCACACACAGCTACAGGAAAGGGAATTCTTTCTTTCTTTCTTTCTTTCTTTCTTTCTTTCTTTCTTTCTTTCTTTCTTTTTAATTTATTAGGTTTTGATACTGGACCAAAGTTGCCCAGTTATAATATATATATATATATATATAAAATACCAGAAATTTAAAATAAAAATATTATATATTTTTTATATAATTTTAATTTTAATTTTTTTTTACAATGTGCTTTATAATGTGTATTTTATAGTTGAATGACACTGGCATTCAAAAGTCTGGGGTAAGATTTATTAATGTTAAAATTCAATCATTTATTTCATCATAAATACATTAAAAATAGTGAAATATTATTACAAATCAAAATAACAGTTTTCTATCTGAATGTATTTTAAAATGTAATTTATTCCTGCGATCAACGCTGTATTTTCAGCATCACTCCTCTAGTTCTCAGTGTCACATGATCAGATCAGATTCAGAAATCATTTAATATTCTGATTTGCTGCTCATGAAACATTTCTGATTAATATCAATGTTTAAAACAGTTGTGCTGCTTCATATTTCTAAGGAAACTGCGATACATTTTATTTTTCAGGATTCTTTGATGCAAAGAAAGTTCAGTTTCCTTCAGTTTAATTGCATGTCTCATCATTCTCTCCCTCCATCTCTCCCCTCTCTTTCTTTCTCTGCAGCCGTATTTCTGCATCTCATCAGTTTAAATGTGTCCACCCATCCTCCCATCCTCTCTCTCTCCATTCACTCATTTTCTTCTTCATTGCCTCAGATGGATCTCTCTCTCTCTCTCTCTCTCTCTCTCTCTCTCTCATTGTGTGTCGGTTCACATTAAGCGTGATTAGCTCACACCCTCTCACAGCCGTATTCATGGACAATGAGCACATGCCAGTGCAGTTTGACCCCTGAGAGCCTTTTCTCCTCCCCCTGCCGTCAACATCGCCGTCTAAAATATCTTCAGTCCTTTCAGACCAAAGTCAGTCAGGAATCTTTAAGCAGAGCACATCAGCATGATGCACAAATGAGGGCTTTTCAAATTGTTTCTCCTAGACACATTTGTGCATAAGTGTCCTGCTTGTTCCTGCTGAGCAAAAGACTCATATGCATCCCATTTAAGAGATTTCAATGATATGCTCAGATTTCCTTAACTGTAGAATCAAAAGTCAGAGATCTCAATATGAGCTCGAACATTTGTCGTCTTTGGATCTCTATACTCCTACTGAAAGTTTTTATGTCTTGTAAACTGTGACTTTAGATGCTAAAACATACTATTACTAAGAGAAAAACATACTGTTAGATATTTTTTGTATATTTTAAATTATATATATATATATATATATATATATATATATATATATATATATATATATATTTAATTTAACATTTTTATTAAATATTTTTTATAAAAAAAATTATTTTATTTTATTTAAAAAATATTTGTAATTTTGCTGTTTTTGTAATTTGTATTAATTTTTTTATACATTTTTATATAAAATTTAGCTATAGTGCATCAGGTTAAACTAAATTAAAATTAGATATTTTGCTTTGGCAATAGCTTAAAATAAGTTAATCCATTTTTTTTTCTTTTATAAATTTTCAGTTTACATTTCAGGTAACAAAAACTTATTTTTTATGGTTTTAGTTTAAGTTTCAGTTAACTATAATAGCCCTGGTTGTAACACTATAGGAAATGTATTACATTATATTATTTGCTTTTTAAAAAATGCATTCAAATTATTATCTATGAATAATGCATTATGCATGTGAGAGTTTTCTTAGCTGTTGTTATGTAATTTGGTGCTCTTTTCACACAAACAGAGCAGAAATAGACCATAAGGTGTTGCATAAGCTTTAAAGGACCTCTGTGAAACCAGTAATCATGTGATTATAGAATTAGTAGTTTTCAGTAGTATTAGTATTTATGAAAGTGTGTTGACTGTGTGTCGTCCTGCAGCGTTTGTGTAAATCAAGTGAAAATAAACACAGATGCACGCTCAAAGAGACCACAAAATTCGCAAGCATTTATTTGTTTCAGTCATGTCTCCGAACATGAAACCTTCACCTCACTGGTGTGTCTGTGTGTGTGTGTGTGTTTTCTAATCGGGCATCTTATTTTACCCGTGCATTTGTGACAGAGGTCAGCAAGGTTCTGATGTTTGTGATGGTAATGCGAATCAGAGACAAAGACGGGTCGCTGAAAGAGTCCGTCTGAGTCAGTACATGCCCAAAACACGGTTTTACCGCCATTTCTTGAGTTCCTGAGGAATCCTGGAATAGATTGACCGGGATTCCCCTGGGATTTGAGTGTGTTTGTTTGTGTGAAATTTGATCAATAACATAACAAAAGCTAAAATGATTGGCTAAAATGCAGGAGCTGGGATTAAACGAAAGGAACTAGAGGATGCACGATGAACTGCAATAATACAAACCATGCTGATGAGCGAAAACTATACAAAAATCATACTTATGGAAAGGTAAATGGTAGCATGTCACAATTTAATGATAGTGCAACTGAGTGTTTCTGAAAAGCTGCCCTTTGACCTCCCGCCTTGACCCCAAATGACCCGAGTCTGTGTTGTTAGAGATCATTAGTCAAACACACACACACACACACACACACACACACAAAGATCGCTTGCCAGTGCGTTTCATTTATCTAATCATCAGCCAATCAGAAAGCAGACTCTCTGCTTGGATTGGCTTGTGTTTGTGGACAGAAGATAAACAGTTAAAGAAGCAATCAACTACATCCCAAGATAACTCTGTATTTTCCTTAACACTATTACTTTTCATTTGTGTTCATTTTAAATTTTTCTGTTCAATCTAAGCAACACTAACAGATTTTTTTGTGATTTTTTTTTATGTTGGAGGTCTTTATTCTGGAGATTTAGACTCAGATGAGTCAATAGTGTCCTACAGTTTGAGTAAAGAGCAATAAAGTGAATATTCACAACCGTTCAGTTCAACTGATCTTGGGTAAACGTTATGAGAAATCATTGAGCTCGATTTGATGACATTTGATTCCAGATATCTCGACAAATTGTAAGACACCTGTAAGAACTTTAGAAAAGACATATGAGATAACTATAATCTCCTTTTTTGTGTGAAGAAAAAGCATATGAGAAACATTAAGTCCTCATTAGATTTTTGTCTAAGAAACAATTAAGGTGAAGGAAACTTACTGGTTTCTGATTACTTTTGTATGTCTATTATTATTATTATTGTGTATGTGTACATTTTGTATGTTTATATGTGCACTATATTTTTTTATTTTATTTGATGTGTACTTTGTTTTTTATAAGTCTATTTTATTTTATTTTGTTTAGTTTTTTCCTGTTTATTTTACTTTGCTTTGCATGTCTGTACATCTATTTTAATATTTTGTTTTGTTTTAGTTTATATATGTATATATATATATATATATATATATATATATTTTTTTTTTTTTTCAGTTTTACTCTGCTGTCTTAATTTTTGCACTATTAGAAAATTTGTTCTTGGAGAGTTTTAAAAAGACTCATTTAAGAGCAATTACCTGGATCTTCACCAATGGTTTTGGGTTACAGATGTGGATGAGTGACAGTAAAACACTAAATATCCCCATCATTTGAGTGTCCAGTATTTTCGTCTGCTGTTGTAAGTTGTCAAGTCTTTGAAATAAAGCTAATATTAGTTTAGCATTCAGGTTATTAAAAATGCAAAGAAAAAAGTGCAGTTTGCCACTTGTAAAAGCTCAGATGAACCCAATGGAGCAGCTGGAGAGACAGTGAGGTTTTCAGATGTCCTTGTGTTCTGCCTGTTACTCGTTCATTTGGTCTCTTGTGCGAGTGACTGACTCTATTGTCATCGATACATTGTAAATCAGTAGTTTTTGGAGGGAAAGCGATAGCACATCTGTGACACATACACACTGCGCCCTCAGGGTCAAACCCCTGTCTGACCAGACACAACAGTGTGTGTGTGTGTGAGTGTGTGTTTGAGGGTGTGTTTTGTGTTTCTGACTCGACAAGAAGTTCCCTCCAAAATGTCTTTTCTCATTCATCAGCCTCTCCGCCTCAGGGGCTAAACACACACTTTAGACAGCGGTGTGTGTGTGTGTGTGTGTGTGTTTAGCTCCACAGGAGCTCACCGCTGTAGACCCAGCGGGGGAGAGATGCCTCCCTTAAAACACCACTGAGAAGATTGGAAACTGAAGAAGTCTCCCTTTTGTCACATTTACAATGTACAAGAGTAGAAACTCACTTGACTCGACTACGAACAGCTGATACACAAATAAATCAGGAAACCTTGGATTAAATGAGGTCCTTTGCAGGACTGGATGTGGTCTCAAAGTCTTAGAAATTTGGATTTTTTTTGACCCATTAACTCTACTACCACTTCACCAGTTTATTGATTATATGCAGTTATTACTTTATAAAATTAATTTGTCATTAAAAAATTTTAAAAACCTAAAATGATATAGACATTACTCTAAACAAAGTTGCTTGTCAACTTCTTATCTATACACTCGTCTTACAGTATGTGTCATTCTGCATCTCTCTCTGTGTGTGTGTGTGTGTGTGTGTGTGTGTTGGAGGTGGGCTCATGTTTTAGAGGGAATTTCCTTCACTTATTATAGTAAATGAACTCCACAATCTTTTGTGTTCATGCATTTTTAATTCTGATTTCTAAGTTGTAATGATTTGATTGCATGCAAACTTGCACGTTTGAGAAAATTTTGGAAAAAAGCATTTTACGTCTTGCAATTCTGTTTTCTATTTTTTTTTTCTGTCACAGATTAAAAATGACAATTGCAACTTTTTATTTCACAGTTCTGACTTTTCCACCCCATACAATTGCCTAGTTTCTCACAACTTCTCTTTTCAGAATTGTGAATAGCAATTTTTTATTGAATTAAAAAAAAAGAAAAAAGAATTGAGATGATTATAACTCATCACATAATAGTGAGTCTATGTCTTGCAATTCTGAGAATAATGTGAAAGAAATTTAATTGTTAGAACTAAACTTTTTTTTCATTATTGTGAGAAGAATGTCCAAAAGTTTCAATTTTTTTTTTATCCAGCCACAGAAACAAGTTTCCATATATGAATTATGTTATTCATTTTAATTATTTCAATTTTTTTAACACTAACCCTAAATATCAGCACTAATAAAAGGACTGCTTGTCTTAGACAGCAGTGTGAATGCTTGAGCGGCGTGACGGAAAGCTTCTCCCCAGGGCAGGGAGTTTTTATACACCTCCTTAAACAGGAAACATTAATTAGAGGGTGTGTGTGACCTTTGACCCTGCAGCTGAGGGCAAGAGTGACCCCTCGCTAGTACAGGAAGGATAAAGCCTTGCCTGAACGCGCACACAAACTCACATGACTGATGCATGCTAACACGCCGTCCTTCAGTGAATTAACACTTGATTTGATGAAACACTCTGATACTTCTGAATGAGTGCCAGTGAATGAGGCGCTTGTCACATTCTGTCATGCTGCCAATGCCCAAACACAGTGTAATTGTGGGACGTTTTGGTCTTTTGTGTGTCCTGCTCAGTGAAGTGGCACCTCTTGTTCAGATTAGCAGGATTACCTGAAACTGTGCCAACCGGACAGAAACAGACTTCTCTTTTCCCTTCCTCCAGGTTTGTGTGTGCACAAGTTCAAAAGTATGAATGCAGCAGGGTTGCGGATGTTATTGTGTGTGCTAATGCAGATTAGGCACACATCATTGTCCAGTATTGTACTGTCGGCAATTTATTATAATTGTAACATACATATTTACATACACTACACACTGACTAAAATTCAGAAAGTCAAAAAGCATAAGAAAAAAAAAAAAGCTGCTTCATCGGAATGGTATGAAACTTGACTTTTATGGCAGTCACTCTATGTGACTACAAAAAAAAAAAAAAAAAACTTCATTTGAAAAAAACAGAAAACATGGAAAGGGTCTGAAACACTCTAAAACAGGGGTGTGCAAACTGTTTGACTCGAGGGTCACGAGTTTTTTTTATATAATTTACTTAAAAGTAAAAAAAAGTTACATTTCAGATGTTCGGTCACTTTTGACCAATACCAGAGAGTCATTTTATGCACAATTTTCAGTTTTGTGTGAAATAGTCTTGCAGTGTTATTTTATAATCACTATTTCACATGCTAGGGTCTCTGGTATCATCTGTTAATTAGCTTATAAAAACTGCAATGACGTTTTTTTTGTAATGAGGTTCAGGATATCATTGATTCAAGGACTTGATTAGCAGGATCAGGTGTGTTTAATTAAAGCTGCGGTAGGTAACTTTTGACGCTCTAGCGGTTAATAAACAGAACTGCTTGCGTCTTGCGGAAGAACATCGTAGCCGGAACTACTTCTCTCTCTTTATGTCTATGAAGAATCACAAAGTTACTGGGTTACTCCGCCGCGGTACCCCCGAAGCAATCTAAAATAGTCCGAATATAAACACTTATTATAGGTGCACCCTAGTGATTTAGGACAAGCTAAAAACACGGTTTGGAAAATGGATTCATGGTGTACTCGCTTATTATATACATTTTTCTACATTTTGAACACAAACAAAGTTACGGACCGCAGCTCTGATTGGTTGTTTTTTACCGGGAGCGATGGAGTTTCTGCAAATGGCAATAGGACACTGGGAGGAGCCAGAGGAGCTTGATTTTTTCACAGATTATCTGTCTCATATTCTACTGTCAGGACATAATGACAGGTTTAACAAATATGTAAAAAAAATATATTTTTACAAAAGTTACCTACTGCAGCTTTAAGGATGAAGCTTAATTCTGCAGGGCTATGGCTCTCCAAAGGTTAAGGTTTATTTGAGTTTGAGCAAATGCTGGAGCGCTTCACTGTCTGTCCACTAGAGGTCGCGATTGAGCCTCACATTCACCAGCTGCAATTATGATTCATATTTACCTCACTTTACCCTGAATGAAGGTTGTGAGGGCTAATTATTCATAACATAGACTGTTACAATATGATCAAACATTAAAACATTACAGAGGCGGATAAACAGCCTGTTGAAATATTATTGTGCCATGTATTTACATGTTCACTATTAATACTTGTTATTATTTATTATTATTATTCCATCCAGTCATATATAGTTTGATGACTTCACAATAATGTGAGATTAGCAGTATCTTTCCTTGTGAAACAATCTCTTTAGAGTGTCTTATTTGAAATATTGAATATAAGTGAATAAATGCAAAATAAATAATTGTGACAAATATGTCAGAAAATTCAATTCATATATTACAAACAAATTAAATAATTACAGTTGTAGGTACTTAACCCTTAAAAAAAATCAGTGTTTTATTCATCCTGTAACTGGATTCATTATGTAAGATTTCAAATTAATGATAATTCACTAAATGTGTCTCAGGCATGTATTTTGTCCTTCATATTTTTATTTTCTCCATCTCTTTTTGGCATAAGGTGCTTCATTTTGATCTGTACTTGTTTCTTCATATCTGTATCATCTTTAATGCAGTTCATTTAGTAAATCGTGTAGTGTTTTAATATAGTGTTATATCGTATTCCACAGAATAAAGACAAGGACGTGAGGATGAGTGCTTCCTCTCTCATCCTCCCTCCTCACAGCATCAGAGAATCACACATCTTCATTGGGGTAAGATGTGTCAGCGTGGAAATGCTGACAAAATCTTGAAAACACAGAGTAAAGGCTGAGATGTTCATTTAATACTGGCTAATAAATGACCGACTGTCAAACAGTGAAATCTAAATTAATCTAATTCTGTAGCTAATGGGACATAAATGGAAATCACATCTTGGTAACATCTCATCAATCATGTTCCAACATGTCATTATTTAAACCCTGGCGACAGACGTACAGTGTAAGTTCATGATGTGACTGTGAATGAACAAATGCCTTTGAGTCCTGTATATAAAATACTGACATTATAAAATGTATTACTATATCATTTTAATTCATAAACAGTCATAAACACACTGGCTTGTTGCTGCACTTTGTTATAGCCACTTCATTATTTACCTAATAAATCAGAAGTCTTGCGCATTCAAAGAAAATATATTTTTGAATGAGTGGCATGTAATTCATCGCTGGTGTGGTGCTGCTCTCTTGTGGCCATATGGAGGAAGTGCAGCAGAAACTCGCATGAACAAATCATTTATTACATGGTTTTTAAGTACAGACAAACTGTTTCTTCTACATTTAAATGTTCTTAGCAAGCTTCTGAGCATGTTAAGAACAATACAAGCTGCTATATGTACTCCACGGTACTGCAAAAAAATATAAATTTTGCTTAATATTTGGGTTATGATTGATCAGTCTATTATTACACTTTAAATAACATTTTCAGTCATCGATTTACCCTTTAATATCCTAAATTTATAATGAAATAAAAATATGCACTATTTATTTAGACTATTTAGACATGTTTTGCGCATTTCCAATTAAACAGAACAATAGCAAATGAGCATGCGCGGTTGTATGTGCCTGAATATCTCAATCATCTTGCACGACCAGCACGTTTCCTTTGATCTCATATTCGATGGCGCTCCAGTCGAACAGGTTTCCTCTCGGCACGCGCTGCGCGTGGTTCAGATACAGCGCTTTGATCTGGTTTCCGGTGAGGGCGTAGTCCCACATGTTCAGGTCCGTGAGCTCGCCGGCGAAGCTCTGCACCGTCTCGAAGTCGCCCAGGTGTTTGTCGGGGTCCTGTCCGAGAACAGCGGTGCCCTGCGGGTGGATGCTGTGACCCGGTTTGTGCAGCTGAAACGCGCTGCGGCGTCCGTCCACCCAGAAGGCCGTGAGTCCGGTGCGCGAGGCCCAGGTGAGGCACAGGTGAGTCCGGAAGGTGGAGAGAGCCGGCAGGTGGAAGAACGCCCCGTCGCCACTGAGGTAGAAGGACACACGGCCGTCTTTCTCTCTCCACAGGTTGAGCTCGTCGAAGTCGGGCGTCCTGTAGGCGAACAGAATGATCTGACGCTCGCCCTGGAGCTCCGTCGCGACGCGCATGCAGAGCGTGAACGCTGTAAGGCCCAGTGGCTGCTTAGGAGTGAGTTTAACATAACTGAAATCAGTCTCATACGGGAACAGAAGCACTTTTCCACCGAGACCCACTGCAAGACAAAATAAAATACTGTAACAAACACAAAACCAGGTCAAACTCCTGCTGCGTGGTTCTATAACATACAGTAAAATACAGTAGAGTACCTTCAGTAGCTGCTGGTGTCAGAGAGAGCAGACCGAGGAATAAAACCACTGGCTCCAACATCATACTGCAGCTCTGGAAGAAAATAGAGTAATAATACAGCAATTTAGAAGATTGAAATTAAAAAAGTCTTTGTTTGACATATTAATCCATAATATCCATAAAAATGTCAAGGTTTCAGCATTGCAACATTTTCATGACAAACATATTATCCACAGCATTTGTACGATTTATTATGCACGATTTATACTGGTTTTCAATAAGGAATTTTATTTATCTCTCTAAATGATTTTTTTTGCATCAGATTAAATGTAAAAATTGTCCTAATAATAATAAATAAATGCTGATAATAATAATGTAATGTATCCCAGTCAGGATATGTGTGCTACAACATTATTGTAGTTAGCCAATACTAAAACCATAAATATTTAAATAAACTGAAATAAAATCAGTTTAAGAATTATATATATATATCATATTGAAATTATATTAAATAACTAAAACTCAAATAAAAACTAGATTAACAAAACATTAACTAAAATTAAATCTTTAAATAAAAGTAATAATTCAACATATTAAGTAAAACAATACTCTAAATGATACTAAAATAATACTAGTGTGCTATATAATAACACGGATGCATTATTATTATCACATCATAAGATTAAGTATCACTAAGCATTGCATTTCAAATGATTGTTTCAGTTTTTCAGTTATTATATAGATGAAATTGTGACAAATATAATACTTACTGTGTAGCAGAAGGGTGTTTATTATTTCTCTCTCTGAGGAAAGAAACGCTGTTGAGCCGCTTCCCTCCTTGTACCATCGTGACATCAGCTAAACCAACAAAAGATGCTGTGTGAGGATTCACACGATCATGAGACCAAAAACACAAAGAGGTTTTCAAACGTCTGTTCCTCTGGATTTCTCGCTCTGTCAAATACTAGTAGCAGAGTTTATAGAATTTATAAAATGGCACTAAACCCATATTTTTTTTTTTACATAACCTTTTGTGCAAAACAGAAAACCTCTTTTTAATGTTTTTTGAGTTGTGAAAACATTGGTGTAATCTTGACGAAGAGCTGACATTAGTCTTTTCCCATTTAAGATCACAGAAGCTGTCGATGTGTGTCATATGGTTTCATGAATTCACCGTGGTTTAATAACAGTTTAACTTTACTTTTAGGATGTTTGAGTGAAGGTACTGGGAATCTTAATTTTTACATGCCTGTATCATTTTTTTTTTTTTTTTGCATAAATGTGTTTAGGTTGATGTTGTGGTGATCATGTTCAGGTTGCGAATTGTGCAGGCGTACTACACCAAATTTCTTTTCGTGTTTATATCCAAGCAAACAATATTCGTAGATTCTCTGTACTCCTGAATTGTTCTGGGCTTGCACAGCGTCATGCAGCCAGTTCAACTGCTTCTGTGGCTTACAGTTTGCAAAGGCTATTAGATTTTTTTACGTTTAATTACATGGATTAACATTGTACAATTACATTCACCATCTCGTTTGCAATATCAATTGCATGTCATCAGAATTTTTTTATATAGGAAAACCCTGACACATCTATGCTGCCTTCAAAATTCGATCAGAAGAAGGTTCCTCTGGAGACAGGAAGTAAAGCAGTATTTGGATTCGGACATGCCTTTCTGCATTTTAGAGCTTTCAGACACAGCAGAAAAAAAGGGCGTGGCTATTTGCACTAATATTAGTTTAAATAGCGAAAAATGCTATTTACACTAAATGAAAAAAGCATATTTTCTTAGCAAGAGATGCTATTTATACTAAGTGGAAAATTTGAATATCATGGAAAAGTTTTTGTAATTTTAATTTAAAAAAGCAAATGTTCTTATATTCTAGATCCATTGCACACAAACTGAAATAATAATAAAAAAAAATTTCTAATGTTTATGACTTACAGCTTAGGAAAATGTAAAATTCAGAATCTCAAAAAAATTAAATATTTTCTCAAAGATCAGTCAAAAAAAGATTTACAAAACCGGTTTTATTATGCACTCAATACTTGGTTGGGGCTTATTTTGCACGATTACTACTTCAATTCGGCGTGGCATGGAGGAGATCAGTCTGTGGCACTGCTGAGGAGTTACTGAAGACCGGGTTGCTTTGATAGCAGCCTTCAGCTCCTCTGTATTGTTTGTCAGATGTTACTTACTTGTATCTTCCTTTTCACAATAATAACCCATATATTCTCTGTGAGGTTCAGGTCAGGTGAGTTGGCTTCAATCAAGCACAGTAATATCATGGTCAGCAAACCACTTGGAAGTGGTTTTGGCACTGTGTGTAGGTGCTAAAGTCCTGCTGCAAAACGAAATCAGCATCTCCCAAAAACTTGTTTGTAGATGGAAGCATAATGTGCAAAATTTACTGTAATCTGAAAAGAGGACCGTGGACCACTGAGAAACAGTCCAGTTCTTTTTCTCCTTATCCCAGGTGAGATCTTTTTTTTTTTCTGGTTCAGGAGTGGCTTGGTTCTAATAATGTGACAGCTGTAGCCCATTTCCTGAAGACGTCTGAGTGTGGTGACTCTTAATGCACTGACTCCGGCTCGCACTCCTCGAGAAGCTCTCCCAAGTTCTTGAATCGGCTTTCCCTGACAATATTCCAAGGCTGTGGTCATCCCTGTTGCTTGTGCACCTTTTCCTATCACACTTTTTCCTTCCAGTCAACTTTCTATGAATATACTTCAACACAGCACTCTGTGAACAGCCATCCCTTTCAGCAATGACCTTATTTGTCTTACTCTCTTTGTGGAGCTGATTGATGATTGTCTTGTGGACAACAGTAAAGTCAGTATTCTTTCCCATAATTGTGGTTGCATGTTTTAAACTAGTCCAGGATGTATCCAGTATACTTCAAAATTAATAAAACTAATCAAACTCAAAATGGAATATTATAATTTTGTGAGATACTGAATTTGTATTTTTCCTAAGCTGTATTTCGTAAGCATCAAATGGCTTGTAATATTTCAGTTTGTGTGCAATGAATCTAGAATATAAGAAAGTTTGCTTTTTTAATTAAATTACAAAAAATAAATACCTTTTCTATGATATAGATTTTTTTTGAGATGCACCTGTATACATAAACTAAATCATATATAAATATGAACGATTGTATATACATGTAATTATTTTTTTAATATATGCACGTGTATATGTGTACTACTATATACTTATAAATTTGCATTTATTTCAGATGCAATTAATTGATTTGAATAGCCCTATTATAATTATGGTTACAACATAGTTTGAGTTTATGTAAAATAACCAGATGAATTCAAATATACATGCTGACTTGTTTGTGACACTCACAGTGCTATATGGGAGTGGGCAATCACTGCAGAGTTCCAATTTTCTGATTGGTAGATATTTCTCTGGAGGATTATGGGTAGTGTAGTTCTTCACCTGGAATTTTGCTGTTAACCTGCACAAACACTGCAGATATAATGCTGAGAAAACAATTTATTCGTTAGCCCTTATGGCTTTCTAAATCATTAAAACAGATGAACAGATTAGATTAAAGAGGTTGACACAAATGTGTGACATTACACCTGATCAGAATCAGTTATCTTTCACCACTAGTACATCTCCTTTAATCTCATATTTGATGGTGTTCCAGTAGAACACATTTCCCATCGGCACAGACAGTTTCTGGTTTGCATAAACTGCTCTTATCTGACTGCCAGAGAGAACATAATCCCACATGTGCACATCTGTAATTTCTCCTACAAAGCTCTGATTCTTATCAAAGCCACCCAGGTAGTTATCAGGGTCTTGACCGAGCAGGACGGTGCCACCAGGACGAACTGAGTGACCTTTCTTATACAGCTGGTATGAGCTGCGACGTCCATCCACCCAGAAGGCAGAAAGACCAGTCGCAGATTCCCAGGTGACGCACACGTGGTTCCCAACAGTGGAGAGAGGAGGCAGGTCAGTCGTCAATCTATCGTTGCTGAGGTCGAAGGACACACGGCCGTCTTTCTCTCTCCACACGTTGAGCTCGTCATAGTTCTGTGTGCGGTAGGCGAACAGAATGATCTCCCTCTGGCCCGGGAGCTCTGTCACAACACGCATGCACAGAGTTAATGCTGAAAGACTCAGTCGCTTTTCAGGAGTGAGTTTAACATAACTGTAGTCAGTCTTGGTTGGAAAAAAAAGTATTTTACCACCGAGACCCACTGCAATAAGAAAAAAAGGGGGTGAGGGAAAATAAGCACTAGCAATAATCAATGTGATCTATTAATGAAAATGTGGTACCTTCAGTAGCCGCTGATGTCAGAGAAAGCAGACAGAAAAATAAACCCACTGGCACCAACATCTCAAAGCAGGTCTGAAGAAGAATAAAATGAGTGCAATGTTTGTATAAATATGCTCGCCAGTAAGACCGGATTTAAATAATGGGATGATCTATCCTCTGACCTAGTTGAGTCGATCAGTTCTAAAACAATGCCTCGGTGTCATATTAAATCACACTTAATTTATAAGCATTACTTTTCAGAAGAGGGTTAATACTTACAATGGTTAGCAGGTCTTATCTAAGAGAACAGCTGCTTGATAGTCATGAACTGGAAGGTCTTGAGTATTGAAATGCTGCAGGGATTGAGCTCAGACTGAGGAATGATCCTCCCCTCCATCTTTTTAACATGCAGCGACTTGCTGAACATCATAAACAACATTTTTCAAATTCACTGTCATTTTTATTGACTCATTTCATGAGAGATTATATAGATGATATGCACTTGTATATGTAGCTATAATATGACACACCAAAGGCCTGTTAAAGTGATCTACAGAAAAGCTTAAACATCATCAAAATGGTCAAATACTTTGAAAAATATTTGTCATCGTAAAAACACTGCAGATCTAATGCTGGAAAAAATAAAATTTGTTAAGCTTACAGCTTTCTAAGTCATTAAAATGAACAGATCACAGAGGTTGACAACTGTGTGACATTACAACTAGCCAGAAACAGAAGCACTTTACCACCGAGACCCACTGCAAGACTAAACCAAAATTAACCATGAAAAACATATATGCATTGTTTAAAACAGACAAGCAGAAAACCACTCACAATAATGCGTGTGATATACAAATGAAAACTTTGGTTCCAGACAGAAAAATAAAACCATCTTGCTGAAGGTCTGAGGAGGAAAAATGTGCAAGAAAACCCATTACTTAGTTTAGCAGACAAACACTTCACTGCGTAAGTGTTTAATCACTTTTTAGAGACAGACAAAGGACCTGTGTACCTCTAGTATTAAGATGAGTTTTGGTCGATCGGATCACAAGTAAACAAGGGAGACATGCCACTCAGTTTTTTTTTTCTCTTTCATTTGTTCAAATGTCAAAATGTCATGTTTTTAAAGGGATAGTTAATCTAAATTACGTCATTAATAACTCCCCCTCATGTCGTTCCAAACCAGTAAGACCTCCGTTTATCTTCCGAACAAAGTTTAAGATGTTCCCTGATATCCTAACAATTTTTGCCATCCTACTGACAAGATCATCACAGCACAAATAAGCACATAAATCATCTTGCTAATTATCCCTATAAAACTATTTTTACAATTTGTAAAACGTATAAAAAATACAGCCACTAGAGATTTCTATTAATTCCTTGTAGAAGCATCCATAAAATATTAATACCAACCTGAAATGCAGTACCATAGGTTTGGGGAATCAGAAATCCTCAGGCTTCTGTCTTATTCTCATTCTTTGCGGTTCCGTTGTTTGTCCCCTTGGATGCCATTTTTGTCGTTATAAATTTAGATCTTCTGTTGGACTTGTGTTTAGTAATTGGTTTCAATATATTTCAATGAGTTTTCTATTTTCAATAGAAATTCCCCAAATATCCAGTTGGTCTTGTCCAGGTACAACTGTCTTATTCGTTCTCTATACAATATATACAATCTTACTCCACCTACTTCCCTTTTTTTATTATCTTAAGGGTAATTATCTTTCTGTTCCTTGTAAGGTATGCCATGTTTTCTCTACAATAACATTTTTTCTAAGTCATGCTTATTCGTCCTTTTACAACGTCTATATCCTTTAGTTTGAAAATCTGTTAATTTTCCTAATACCATTAATACATCTCCATTTTCTTTTCTTGACATAATTCTTTGACCTAGAGATGCGCAGAAACATTTTATAATAACCATTATTATAACTAATTCAACAACAATTAATCCTCCATAGAGAATGTACCAACCGGCACTCATAAAGAGATTAATTAGACCACTCCATATTGCATAGATTATTTTTCAACCAGTTTAAACCCAGATAATATTTTTTAACTTTTGCTTTACACCAATTTTCCTTCCAATTCCTTCTTTTAATTGTCAGTGATAAATCATCAATCGCTATAGCATCTAATTTGGTTAAGGGCACTGGTCCATGAAATATTTTCCACTGAGGATTTCTATTTACCATTCTTATCACTCCTCCTGTTCCAGAAGTCATTTCATATTTGTTAGCCAGTTTACTTCTCTTAAAAGTCCAAGGTAAGGGAAATATTCCTTTACTCCAATAACATAACACTGATGCTATTTGATTAATAGCTGTCACAAATTAGTACTCCAGATAACTCTGTGTGAGTCCTTGTTATGCATCATCCATTCTGCACCCATGTCCTTCTTCTCGTCACAAAATCTCGACCCTATTATTGCTTTGACCTTATCAACAGTGCCCAACCCCTCAGAGAACTTACCTACTTTATGCCTTGTGTTATAATGACCTCGTCACCAATTTCTAACCTTGTGTTTTTCTTAACCTCTCTTTCTTTCAAGTTCACCGTATTGTACCTGTTGAGGTGCAATAAACACCGATCAATATTCTGGTCCCAGTCACCTAGGTCTCTATTTTTAGCAAACCATTCCTTAACAGTTCTAAATGCACGCTCTGCAATTCCATTTGTCTCTTGCGGTAGGCTATGGATTTAACTAGTATTATTCTATTTTCTTTATAGAATTTTTGTACTAGTTTCCCACTTATATTATGTGCAGACTTTCCAACAGTCCCTGCCACTTTATTCATTCTTTTAAACACTCTACTACCCTTTCTTCGAGTGCTGACCTCAAAGACCATATCATGGTTTTCTTAATGTGGTTATCGATGGCAATCAGAAAATAGCAGTTTCTTCACAGTCAGTACTAATCTGCTGTAAAGGATACTCCTTTTGGTAATTCAGTTTCCTCACAACCTTTAGCGACCATAAACTTCCTGCATTTCTGGCATTCTTTTCTTATCTCCCTATAATGATTCCTTGAATTAGGAATGTTTAGATTTCTTAATCTAAATTCCACTTGAATCATTTTAAATGATGTAAATCCAATGGCAAAACATAGAAAACTATAGAGACATCATTAGCATAGCTGCTGATCCAACAAAGTAAATTAAGTAGTTTAACCCAAGCTAAAGAATAAAATGCGCATTTGATCAGATGCAACTACACTCACAATTTAAGATACATTATTCAAATGCTTGGCAAAAGAGATGCGTTTTTAATCTAGATTTAAACAGAGAGAGTGTGTCTGAACCCCGAACATTATCAGGAAGGCTATTCCAGAGTTTGGGAGCCAAATGTGAAAAAGCTGTACCTCCTTTAGTGGACTTTGCTATCCTAGGAACTACCAAAAGTCCAGCGTTTTGAGACCTTAGGGAGCGTGATGGATTGTAACGTGGTAGAAGGCTAGTTAGGTACGCAGGAGCTAAACCATTTAGGGCCTTATAGGTAAGTAATGATAATTTGTAACTGATACTGAACTTAATAGGTAGCCAGTGCAGAGACTGTAAAATTTGGGTAATATGATCATATTTTCTTGACCTGGTAAGGACTCTAGCTGCTGCATTTTGGACTACCTGAAGCCTGTTTATTGACGAAGAAGGACAACCACCTAGAAGTGCATTACAATAGTCCAGTCTAGAGGTCATGAATGCATGAACTAGCTTTTCTGCATCAGAAACAGATAACATGTATCGTAGCTTGGCAATGTTTCTAAGATGGAAGAATGCAGTTTTTGTAACACCGGAAATATGATTTTCAAAAGACAAGTTGCTGTCTAATATAACACCCAGATTTCTGACTGTAGAGGAAGTAACAGTACATCCGTCTAGTTGCAGATTGTAATCTACAAGATTCTGTGTAGTGTTTTTTGGTCCAATAATTAATATCTCTGTCTTATCCGAATTTAATTGGAGAACATTATTTGTCATCCAATCTTTTACATTTTTAACACACTCTGTTATCTTAGATAATTTAGAAGTTTCATCTTGTCTCGTTGAGATATATAGCTGAGTATCATCAGCATAACAGTGGAAGCTAATTCTATATTTTATAATAATATTACCAAGGGGCAACATGTATATTGAAAATAGAAGGGGACCTAGGACGGATCCTTGTGGCACTCCATATTTTACTGATGATAAATGAGATGACTCCCCATTTACGTAAACAAAATGGTAGCAATCGGACAGGTAGGATCTAAACCATATTAGATTCTGCCCTTGAATACCTGTATAGTTTTGTAATCGATCTATGAGTATGTCATGATCTATGGTGTCGAACGCAGCACTAAGATCAAGTAAGACTAGAAATGAGATGCAGCCTTGATCTGACGCAAGAAGAAGGACATTTGTAATTTTAACAAGTGCAGTTTCTGTGCTATGTTCTCTGCTCTTTATGAGCCACCACTACCACATTCCAAGTCACTTTGTCAACACAATTTCTGTGTGGCCCAACTCAACAGCTCTCTGCAGAGCTCGCTCAACAGCTGTCACTTCTCCTAACTCTGCGGTCGCCTGAATTTCCTCATTCTGTGTGATCAGCTGTCCATTAACTTTAACCAAAGTATCCCCACTTAACTTTCCCTGCCCTTTCACTTCAATCAGTGAAATATTTGGGTAGGTACTTATGGTTCTCATGATACCTAGTAAATTTATCTTTCCATTTAATTCTTCTTCAATCTAATTGAAATGCCATAGAAGAAATCACTATTGGTTATTCTTTTGCTACAATTTTTAGCTGTAAGTAGTCTCTTACATACAGCTGCTAATATTCTCTCAGCACAGTTTTCATCAAAGCGCTTCATTGCTGGTCCTTGCCTGTGTGTCAAGAATGCAATCGGATGTCGCCCCTTCTGCATTTAACATTGTTATAGTAACTTCCTCTTCTTCAGCGACCAGAACGTACAGAGGAAATGTCTCATCTCTTCTTTCTAATGCACCACTATTAAGAGCTGTTTTGATTAATTTTAATCTAGTTTACTCCATCTGCTAAGTCCATTGCCATTTTCCCTCCTTGCTTCTTTGATATAATATTTTAGCCACTCTAGAATATTTAGGTATTAGATCTATGATATAATTCAAGATATCTAGCAGTAACTGTTTGTTAACTTCCTGTTTATTTGGTCCTTTGCTGCTGTTGCCTCTGCCTTGCGAAATTGGGATTACTTAACTTATAGTGATATCATTGACTTTATTGCAAATGATTGCACAGCTACTGTCATTTTGCATTATTGACACACTTTTAGTTTTTCAAATAAATGTTGTTCAGTTGCTTTTACACAATCTTTCTTGTTCAAAGCACTATATAAATAAAGGTGACTTGACTTGACCCTGTCTTGATTGTCCACTCCAGGCACCCAACCAACTGTAAGCAACCACGCAACCATACATACATAAACAAGGGATGTTTCTTTAAGGCTTCTTTCTGTCTATGCAATTTCACGTATTTCATTAATCTTGGGATTCATTAATCTTGGGATTCCACATTTTCATTCTCTTAAACTCATCCTTTCCTAAATTTCTATCTTCCTGCAACGTTTATGAATGTGTGAGTTCATGTGTTTATGTTTTAGATTAGTTTATATGTCTTAGATTTATCTAATAAAGCCTTATTCACATTGAAAAGAGAAGTATCTTGTGTTTTCTGCTTACAAGTTAATGTCTTAAACTGCCGATCTTGTTACTGTGCTAATTGATAGTGTTTTCACTATACTTTTGATATTAATATCCAGCGCAGATTTTATTTTAAACTGCTCGTTCAGTGAATCGCAGGGCGTCTCAGTGATCAGCCGTGAAACAGTGATTCTGTTCAAATTCCCTTTAAAATCTTAAATGATTTCTTTTGAGATAAATTTACCTCACAATTATTATTATTATTTTTTTTTATTATGCACAAACACTGCAGATATAATGCTGAGGAAACAATTTATTTGTTAGCCCATACAGCTTTGTAAATCATTAAAACAGATGAAGAGGTCACAGAGGTTGACACAAATGTATGACATTACACCTGATCAGAATCAGTTATCTTTCACCACTAGTACATTTCCATTAATCTCATATTTGATGGTGTTCCAGTAGAACACATTTCCCATCGGCACAGACAGTTCCTGGTTTGAATAAACTGCTCTAATCTGACTGCCAGAGAGAACTTGATCCCACATGTGCACATCTGTAATTTCTCCTACAAAGCTCTGATTCTTATCAAAGCCTCCCAGGTAGTTATCAGGGTCTTGACCGAGCAGGACGGTGCCACCAGGTTGAACTGAGTGACCTTTTTTAAACAGCTTGTATGAACTGCGACGTCCATCCACCCAGAAGGCAGAAAGACCAGTCGCAGATTCCCAGGTGACGCACACATGGGTCTGGAAGGTGGAGAGAGGAGGCAGGTAGAAAAACACTGCGACGCCACCGAGGTATAAGGAGAAAAGGCCGTCTTTCTCTCTCCACACGTTGAGCTCGTCATGATTCTGTGTGCGGTAGGCGAACAGAACGATCTCCCTCTGGCCCTGGAGCTCCGTTGCGACACGCATGCACAGAGTAAAAGCTGAAAGACTCAGTGGCTTTTCAGGAGTGAGTTTAACATAACTGGAGTCGGTCTCGGTTGGAAACAGAAGCACTTTACCACTGAGACCCACTGCAAGACAAAACGTGAAATGCTGATTGCTATAATCTATACTTGATCCTTTACTGTAAATCGTGTTACCTTCAGTAGCCACAGGTGTCAGACAGAAGAGACAGAAGAATAAAACCACGGGTAACATCTTACTGCAGGTCTGAGGAAAAAGTGCAATAGAAAATCGATTAGTCCTTTAAGCAGAGAAATTTTGACTACTTCGTAAATTAAAGTTTATTTCTAGTAAGTGTTAAATTATTTCTTAAATCTTCAAGAATACTTACAATGTTTAATCAGTGTTATCAAAGAGATCACTTCAGATCAGCTGTGTGTCTCCTAGATGGTTGAGACCAGGAGTGTCTCGAGTATTTATAAGCTGAATGGGTTGAGCCCAGATTCAGTTAAGATCCTCTTTTTTTTTTTTTTTTTTTTTTACCTAGAAGGAAGATGACGTGTCCTACAGTGACATTGCTTGCAGTGTTTAAAGATTCATTTAATGAGAGAATAAGCATGTATATTTATTCTATAGTCTGATTCAGACACATTTTTGACATCTCTTCTGAAACTAGAGGTGACAAAAAAAACAAACAAAAAAAAAAACTTTTACATTTTCCTTTAAAAAAAAAAAGGAGACATCAAACTTTAGATAAGCTCTCCATTGCTGTTCAGGAGAATTAGTTGAGTCATTAGAGACTTGGTTTGTGATTGTTCTGTCCTACCATCAGACGTGAAACTAAATGCCACTTTACAGACATCAGAAGCATAAAAAGAGAGAGTGAAGCGGGGAAACAGAGGATTCAGTGTTAAAGGGATGAAAGAGGGATTGAGCCTCCGCAGTGACTGTGTGTCTGTGTTGAGCGTTTGTCTCTCAGAAGGAGAGATGCTGTGAAAGCACCATGGAGCTGGAAGTTGCTGTTGGGTTCAGAAAACAGACCAGGTACAACAAATCAGTTTATTCTTTTCTTTCATGATATTAGGTTTATTTACATAGTTTTGTTGGGGTTAGTAGTTGGGGGTATGCTCATGTTCTGCTTTAACTGCTTTACTTTTTTGAACATTGTTAATGAGAATACAGTCTTACTCAACACAGCATATTAAATCAGATTTTTGTGGTGTATTTAATCGGCTGATTGCAACAATTTCTTGACTTCATCTGTTATCACTGACTCATCACTTATCCAGACATAACACAATAATGCAACAGTGCTATCTTTTTCTTCTGTCTAAAATTATTCTCCACATACTGTAACTGTATATTCAGCATCAAATAAACATTTATTGACTCTTGACAGTGGTTTTGTGCCACTGAGCAATATTTGCTCTTTGCTGGAATATGATCACACTGCATCTGGTATCAAGTTAAGTAGTTCATAAGAATAAAAATATTTTTGCAATGGTATAAGAACACACTCTAAAACACCCCAGAATTTTTTTGAGTCTTTAGAAAAATCTAAAATATAAGAACATTTTTAAGATACATATTTGAGAATACAAATATTCTTAACTTCATACTTCAGTTAGAAAAAAAAATATTAAAGAAGAATTTTATTCTTAAAATGTTTTGTGATCAGGCCACTGGTTACAAAATAATGTAAACCACAATCATTACCACTACCCTTCTAAAGAACTGTTATCTTCAGACTAGTGCTGGGCGGTTTGAACAAAAACTTATATCACTTTTTCTTTTTCTAAATTATGCGGTTTCCCAGTTTATGACGCTTTTTTAAATGCATAATCGGGTGTACGATGCATTTTCTGCTAGTTGATATTTCAAGACGTGCTTTTAATTTTTTTTTCAGCATTGTGAGTCTTTTAAAAAACTGCGCTCTGATGTAAACAAGCACGTAAGAGAAGCACATGGAGGAACACTTGAGAGACACGCTGCATGAAAGCACATTCACTCTCTGACAGCAGATGGCGCTAAACTGCAGAAAATGCAGCCCTTACCCTGTAACTCCCATAAATAAAGCAGCAGCTACTTTCTAAAATGTATTTATATAGCCATTCAGACTTGTGGATTTGCTATGATGTTCATCACAGACAAATACTTAAATATTTAGACTTGAGGCTATTTATTTTCAAACTTTTTTTCTCATTTTAATCTGGACCACAACATGCTGTAGATATTGTTTGAAAGTGTTTTGATTCTTTATTTTTCATTCACAATTTACATCAGGGCTTCATTAGTTAACATTAGTTAATTCCTTAGTTAACTTAAACTGCCAATGAAAACTTCTTCTGAACATTCATTAATCTTAGGCATTTAATAACTCATTGTTAAAACTGAAAGTTGCAACTGTGTTATTTAATGAGCTAACATGAACTAAGACTTGTATTATTTTTAACAAAGATTAATAACTTCTGTAGCAAATTTAGCTATTATAAGGAGGTCTTATTGTAAAGTGATACCTATAGTTCTTTTAGACTTTAATCTGTGTAAAACTTTAACTTTATATATTTTTCTGTATTGCTTTGTTTAAATGTTTAGTTATTTGTTATAAGAAAAAGGGTATTTAATCTGTAATACTGTATAATGTATTATACTGTATTAAATACCGTAATAATAATGAGGTCTGTGCGATATGGGGAAAAAATCTATCTGAGATTTGATTTGCGATTTTAAATTTGCAAAGTCAAGATTCAGCTCAGTACTGTCAATAATGTGCAGCACAGAATATCATCAAAATTCCTTGTTGTTTTCGACATTATTCCAATAGGAATTAATGTTGCCATCGGCCATATTACATCCCACCAATAGGATCCATCTTCTAGACAGCATTATAGTCTTCATTAAAACCAATACAATTCTAATTATAACCCTTGTGCTTTAACGTATCCTAAAGTTAGCATTTTTTAATAATATTTATTTCCCTCCTCCACATACCTTATTAAGAAACCCATCAGAAATTATTGACACATTATGAGGGAGCGGGAGACAGGAACACAACAAGGGGGAACACTGGGGAGATGTATATGGAATGTAGCTACTGTCTCTTTTAATATA
Source organism: Carassius gibelio (assembly GCF_023724105.1). Classification (NCBI taxonomy): domain Eukaryota; kingdom Metazoa; phylum Chordata; class Actinopteri; order Cypriniformes; family Cyprinidae; genus Carassius; species Carassius gibelio. The sequence goes on along the minus strand of NC_068394.1, from coordinate 2,534,504 downwards.
ATCACTTTCTTATCAACTATATTTGAGTTTTAAAAATCCACATGATTACATAGCATACCATGTCAGCCTCTCATACATCCGTAAATGTAATTAGAGATATCTCTAATTCAATATCGACTAGTCACAATTATAGTTTAAGATATGTCCTTGTCGAAATGCTGTTGTGTGACGTCAGAATTAATTTACTCAGCTCCTCCCCGTCCACTCTGCTAACTGCTAACAACATAATAAAAGTCTCCTTTTGTTGTCACGGAGAGAAAAGCTATTGGATGAAGTGCTTCATGGATTATTAAATAAATCTGGATGCAGCCTTGTGTGGTAAAAGGTCTCCCGCGTGCATGTATGTTTGTAGCGCTGTTCTTTAATTGAATCATGTTGCAAAATAGACCAAATGCAATGTAATGTTCAATAAAGTTTAAAATTATTTATTTATTAAAGAAAGGTAGGCCGGTACCTTTAAAAATATATAAAGGAAGGCCTAATTTGTAGATTTTAGCTTACCATTCATTCTGAATTTTTCTCAGAATTGCGATATATAGACAATGTGAGATATACATTTTTATAACTGTGAGATAAAAAGTTTCTATTTCTTTATTAATTTCTTTTGTAATTAATTTCTTTATTTAACGAGCTTCCATAAATAGCCCACAAGGTGGGAGTATTGTATTGTATTATAGCAAGAGATCCATGATGATGATGATGATATTCTGCTGAGTTCAGTGATGAGCACCAATGTATTCTTTTAGGCAGGGGCTATTTGCATTAGGTGTAAATAGCAATGGATTATATTTACATGGTGTTAAAATAGCAAGATTTGATGCTATTTATACTACTTATTTGAAACTTAGTGGCAATTATCTGCACCTCAGTATTGTAGTACATTATAAAACTGTACGCATTAATAACTTTTTAGTTTCAATTTTAATTCAATTTTAATTCAAAAAATATAAATGATGTCATTAATAACTCACCCTCATGTCGTTCCAAACCCATAAGACCTCCATTTATCTTCAGAACACAGTTTAAGATATTTTAGATTTAGCCGGAGAGCTCTCAGTCCCTCCATTGAAACTGTGTGTACGGTCTACTGTCCATGTCCAGAAAGGTAAGAAAAACATCATCAAAGTAGTCCATGTGACATCAGAGGGTCAGTTAGAATATTTTGAAGCATCGAAAATACATTTTGGTCCAAAAATAGCAAAAACTACGACTTTATTCAGCATTGCCTTCTCTTCCGTGTCTGTTGTGAGAGAGTTCAAAACAAAGCAGTTTGTCATATCCGGTTCACGAACGAATCATTCGATGTAACCGGATCTTTTTGAACCAGTTCACCAAATCGAACTGAACCGTTTTAAACTGTTCGCGTCTCCAATACGCATTAATCCACAAATGACTTAAGCTGTTAACTTTTTTTAATGTGGCTGACACTCCCTCTGAGTTAAAACAAACCAATATCCGGGAGTAATTCATTTACTCAAACAGTACACTGACTGAACTGCTGTGAAGAGAGAACTGAAGATGAACACCGAGCAAGTCATTTGTTGATTAATGCGTCAAAATCAAATTGTAGATATCTTCAATGTATATTATGACTAGTCATAATTGCAATATAGATATCTGGAATTACAATTGTGACTATCCGAAATTATATTTATGGAATGTAAAAACCAATTTTAAATGCTAAAACAGTATTTAATCGCTGTCATTGCATGTGTTTTCTTTTCTTTAACAGATTTCTGAGGGAAACCTTGAGCGTTCCTTCATATTTTACATCTGCTTAACTGTCTATGTAGCTCGCATAATCATCAATAAAGTGTATTCTGAGATCTGAGGTCTTATATCACAGTAATAATTTATTTAGTTTTTTTTTTTTTTTGAGGAGCATTACTCATCATTGGGGGATATTGGAGTGTGACGTGGAGGATCACATCACAGCAAGCTTCACGGCTCACAAAGTTACGGGAACGAAACAACCCAAGCGATATATGTCTTCCTTAGATAATGTTAGTTCTGTACTGCAGCGTTGGGTAAAACAAAGATTATAATTTCCTTTGTGGTAACAGCGAAGATGTTGAATTAAACACACACACAATCTGCTTTTCCACATGCCCCGATAATCAAAACTTCTACTGAGCGCTTGTTTCATTTTTGCAGATCAGTTTCTGTAACTGAATTACTCAATGCACCTGTTGCTCTGATCCTAACAGCCGCTTGCACCAAGTGCTGGTGAGCGACTGACAGGAGATGGAGATCATGCCTCTGTGCTCTACTGCTATTCCTGCAGCTCCCGGATGTGAAAGGGTGAATTATCTGCCGAATTTTAACCACTGAATTTGTGGAAGCGAATTTGGAAAATGAAATAAAATGGACCGAAATTTGCCTGTAGAATATTATACATCGTATTTTTATACCGATTGAATATTTTGGAAGTGAATTCTGGAACGTGAATATGAATTAAAGATTTTTTAATTATGAAAAGGTGTGTGAAATATTTTGAATTGAAATATTCACAGCTTAAACAAATGTTAAATATCAGGACCTAAAAATGCAAGCTCTGGAAATACAAGGCATACTGTTAATGCAATGCATTATTTTTTCAGTTTGTGCTATTCAGCATACATTTTTGTTTCAAAGACATATTTCATTATTTTGCTTCCATACTGGTGTGTGTGACATTACAACTGATCAGAATCCGTTATCTAATCTTGAATAACTAGCACATTGCCAGTTATATCATATTTGATGGTGTCCCAGTCGAACACATTTCCCTTCGGCACATACGGTTCCTGGTTTGAATAAACTGCCTTAACCTGACTGCTGGAGAGAACATGATCCCACATGTGCACATCTGTAATTTCTCCTACAAAGCTCTGACTTGCGTCAAAGCCACCCACAAATCTATCAGCATCTTGACCGAGCAGGACGATGCCACCAGGATGAATTAAGTGACCTCTTCTATAGAACTGGAACAAACTACGACGTCCATCTACCCAGAAGGCAGTAAGACCAGTCTCAGATTCCCAGGTGATGCACAGATGGGTCTGGAAAGTGGAGAGAGGAGGCAGACGGAAAAATGTTGCATTGCTACTAGACTGAATATATAAGGACACGCGACCGTCTTTCTCTCTCCACACATTGAGTTCATCAACCTTTGGCACACGGTAGGCGAACAGAATGATCTCTCTCTGGCCCGGGAGCTCCGTCGCGACACGCATGCAGAGAGTAAAAGCTGAAAGACTCAGTGGCTTTTCAGGAATGAGTTTAACATAGCTGGTATCAGTCTCAGTTGGAAACAAAAGCACTTTACCACCAAGACCCACTGCAAAAAAAAAGGGGGGGGAAGAGGTGTTGAGGGAAAATCACACTAGCAATAATCAATGTGATCTATTAATGAAAATGTGGTACCTTCAGTAGCCGCTGGTGTCAGTGAGAGCAGCCAGAAAAATAAACCCACTGGTACCAACATCTTGCTGCAGGTCTAAATGAAAAAGAAGAGTCATAAAATGATTTACTCATTTAAATAAATTTGTCAGCAGCTAGGACTTATGCAATAAAGAAGCTTCATCTTCTAGCTCTGGCAAATATGTAGAAACAAAAACTTTAGTACTAGTTTAGTAGATCAATTCTTCACTGCATCATTGTTACTTTAAATCACATTTTTAAAAGATGTATTACACAAGTATACAGTGTTCAGCAGGTTTTACCCGAAAGAAGATCAGTTGACCTCAGCTGTTTGCCTCCTAGATGGTCATAATCAGAAGGGTCTCCAGTATTTAAATGCATTAGTGATTAAGCTCAGATTTAGGAATGATTCTCCTCACTGTCGTTTTATTCAGATCACAAGTATCAAGAGGTATATAGTTTGTTCAGGTTATTGAACTGAAGGTCTTTTGTGCTAGTCACAAATCTACTCAGGTGCTCAAGTTCAAGGTGGCTGTCCAAACAGTGAATCTAATCAATATTCAGGCAAACATTCACCTAAGTTACATTGATGCATTTACAGTTCATTGGATGAAAATGGGGTGCATAGCAAAACTGAAATAGGGTATTAAGCTAAGTTCTTTACATGTGGTGCATACTTTTATTTCAAACTGTCAAACAACAAGAAAGCAAACTTATTACTGAAAAATGTTAATATGTACCTTGCAGCCTAGGTGTTAAGAAATATGCATTATCATGTACATTAAGTGGTGCAGCAGTATTTTGAACATGCTTTGGAGCCGTAGATGGTCACCAAGTGGTGTGCATTCAGTCAACAACAGCTCTAGTGGCTGAATTGTAACTGCATTTGTGTAGGTCATTTCACAAATGCATTATATTTCAGTTACTTGACCTGCAGGCCGTATGAGCATTCAGACAAACATTTACAGATCGATTTTGAAATGCGTTCCTGCTAGAATTTAGATTTATCTGTATGAGTGTGTTAAAAGAGCAGGATAATTTTTAGTCATTTAAACCTTTTTGCTCTGTTTCTTGAATAAAGAGAAATGAATTCAGAGGACTTAAATGCAGCACAATTTTTTGCAATATTCTACATTTGCAATTATGTTTTCTTTTCATAAATGAGTAAGCAGCATTTAAAACAATAAGCATGGTTGGTCAATATTTAATTACAGCTTCACATGCATGATATTTTCATTTACTACAAGTAGGACAGACAAGAAGGACGTTCAACATGGACACACAGACGGTTGTTGTGGTAATAAACAACACTATAAACAGCAACTGTCTGCGCTTAATGCATATTTCATATATAAATAAAAGTATTTAGGGATCCCAAGGCGGTCGCTTGAGCTTTACCTAATGTGTAATCTGTCCCTGAAATTATTATATATCTAGCATATAACTTCACCAGCACATATGGTGAGAAACAAAATGTTTGTTTGTTTAAATATATTTGCCAGAACGTGTAGAAAAAATGGATCAAAGAAATTTCATCTTCTAGCTGGTAACTATGGAAAAATACAAAACATTTCTCCTAGTGTGTTAGATGAGTTCTCTAAGACATTATTTTTAATATTATATCACATGTAATTACTAAGCATGAAAGTAATACATCACTTGTTAAAAGACAAACTAAACGGTCTGGTTAAGAATACTTACAAAATATTAAGCAGTTCTTATCTAAGAGAAGATGTCAACTCAGCTGTTTGTGTCCTAGATCATGAGGAGCGATGTTAACCAGAATCTATTTGGAAAGTGGTCCATGAGCACCTGACTCAACTTTGGAAAGTCAACAGGCACCTGACTTCACTCTGGAATGTCAACAGGAATCTGACTTGATTCAGGAGGATCAACTGGAACGTGACTTGACTCTGGAAGGTAAACAGGAATCTGACTTGATTCTGGAGAATCAACTGGAACGTGACTCGACTCTGGAGGGTCAATGGGAACCAGACTCAACTCTGGAGGGTCAACGGGAATATGACTTGACTCTGGATGGTCCACTGGAACCTGACTCAACTCTGGAGGGTCAACGGGAATATGACTCTACTCTGGAAGGTCAATCGGAACCTGACTCAACTCTGGAGAGTCAACGGGAACCTGACTCAACTCAGGAAAGCCCACTGTAGCTGCCATCCTCTGCAGTGGCTCCGAGCTGGTGGCCATCTTGTGCAGTGGCGCTGGGTTGGTGGCCATCTTGTACTTTGGTGCTGGCTCAGCAGACGTGACATGAACAGTCCTGGGAATCTCTAGGATCTTTGACAGCATGGAGAAATAATCCAAAAACATCTCGGCAGCCATCTTGGGCGTTGGCGCTGGGCTGGTGACCACCCTGTGCTGTGGCGCTGTGCTGGCCTCCATCTTGCCTCTTGGCTCTGGGCTGGCGGCCATCTTGTGCTGTGGAGCTGGGCTGGCATCCATCTTGCCTCGTGGCACTGAGCTGGCGGCCGTTTTGTGCTGTGGTTTTGGGCTGGTTTCCATCTTGCCTCGTGGTGCTGGGTTGGCGGCCATTCTGTGCAATGGTGCCGGGTCGGCAGTCATTCTGCACAGCGGCGCTGTGCTGGCGGCCATCTTGTGCAGCAGCACTGGACTGGCGGCCATCTTGTTCAACGGCACTGGCTCGGCAGACTTGGGCCTCCTTTCCCCTCTCCATCCACCATGGTGAGACGGCGGTTCCCAACCGAACTCAGGGTCACCAGTGGGCCATATAGGAGAGTGATGCCGGACCTCCTCTCGACCACTCACTCCTGAGCGACCTCCCCTGGTCCCACCGAACATGATCAGGTGAGTACCCTCGAACCCATTCCTCACCCGCTCGGTGACTGGGGAGGAAATATGAAAAGACACACCACTGGATCTTTGTTTTGTGATGGAGTCCTTCTGTGACGATCGTGCACCAGAGAGACACAGGGAGAGATCCAAATGCAGGTAAGATTTATTATTCAATAAAGGGTAATCCAAATTCGTTGTTAAACATAAGCCAGGGTCAAAACCAAACAAGCAGTCCAAGAAAACAAACAAAACAAAAAAAAGAGGGAACAGGAAGGAAAGGAATGGGAACTTGGAGGACGAGAAGGCAAGGGTAAATCTCGGAAGACGAGAAGCTGGCATCACGAAGGTTAAGGACTCCATACAAACAACAGGGAAAGACAGGTATATATAAGGAGACTAATGACAATCAAGTGACTGCACCTGGTGCAATTAACGGAGGTGCAATTACTGTGAAGACAGGACCAGACTAGAGGAAGTATAGTGCCTACGGTGAAGTGCTTAAGGGGAAGTGAGCCCACTAGTGGACACCCAGCGTGACATTACCCCCTCCTCCACGGAGCAGCTGCCAGATGCTCCACCCGAACCCAAGGGAAAACCAAACAGAAAAAGAGACCAGGAGGGAGGTGGAGCGGCGGAGGACTAGGGGGAGGGACGGAGGGCCTCAACTCTGGAGGGTCAACCGGAACCTGACTCAACTCTGAAAAATCAACGGGCATCTGACTCGACTCTGGAAGGTCAACAGGAACTAGCCCTGACTCTGGAAGGTCAACAGGAACTAGCCCTGACTCTGGAAGGTCAACGGTGACTAACCCGCAAGCAGTTTGTAAATCAAGATATATGTGTGTGTGCATCAGAAATACATTTCTGAATCTTGTCCTGTGCATTTGTGAATCTTGAGTGCATTTGAAAATGTTGTTTGCATTGATGAATCTTGTCCTTTGCATTTGTGAATCTTGAGTGCATTTGAAAATGTTGTTTGCATTTCTGAATTGTGTGTGTATTTCTGAATTTTGTGTGCATTTGTGAATTTTGTGTGCATTTGTGTTTCCTGTGTGTGTATTTATGAATTATGTGTGTGCATGTATGAATCATATGTGTGCATATGTGAATGTAGTGTGTGCATTTATCTTTATTGAGACTCTTTTGGCTCCATATCCTTATACCATCCACACCTTTTTTCACAAATTCTCCAGGAGCCTCAATCCATCGTGGTCCTCCTTTTATATTCTGACCTCTGATCTCTATACTAGTATTGCATAGATCATTTTTCAACCAGTTTAAACCCAGATAATAATTTTTATCTTTTGCATTACACCAATTTTCCTTCCAATTCCTTCTTTTAATTGTCAGTGATAAATCATCAATCGCTATAGCATCTATGTGGCGAGGTGGGCGTGGGAAGCCGAAAATGCTTCAGCGGGAGAAAGAATGTGGGGATGAGTGGTAATAAGGAGGTCAAATGATTAATGATTAACACCTGTTTGTAATTCCAGTGATTGGGGAGAGAGGATTTATAAGCGCTGAGCAGACCGGCGAAGGGAAGCTGGATCTTTGAGAGAGCAGAGCTGAGCAGTGTGTGTGTGTGTGGATATATACATGTGTAAAGGCAGAGAGTCGAGCTGCAGTTTACTTTTGTTTATCCTGTTTTATTTTGAATTAATAAAGAGAATTTTTCGCCACCCCTGACTTCCTTGTCCATTATCTATCAAACTGTTTTACACTGGTGCCAAAACCCGGGACAAGGAAGCCGGCACGCCGCCATGCAACCAGCGACAGCAACGCAACTTGCGGAGCTGGTGAAGTCACTCGCCGGTCTTCACCAAACCCAACACCAGGCGCTGATGGACCTCAAGTTGGAGCAGGAGGATCGCTTCTGGCTGTTGGTCCAAGCCCAGGATGAAGATCGGTGAGTCCTCCGGAGCTTTCTGGGCCGGGAGGGCACCCCAGCAGCAGTCTCCTCCTTAGCGCACGTCCCGCTGATGAAGATGGGTCCACAAGACGATCCAGAGGCGTTTGTGGATCTCTTTGAGAGGACAGCGGATGTGTGTGGCTGGGCGCGCACCCAATGGCCGGTGCGCCTCATCCCGCTGCTGACTGGGGAGGCACAGGTGGCGGCCCAACAGCTGCCTGTAGCGAACCTCCTGGCCTATGATGACCTGAAGCGGGCCGTCCTTCAGCGAGTCGGCCGTACCCCCAAACAACACATACGTCCCTTACCACTGATGGAGAGAATTGGTATGGACCTCATCGGGCCATTAGAACGCTCAGCACGCGGGCATCGGTTTGCATTAGTTCTCGTGGACTATGCAACACGATACCCAGAAGCAGTGCCGCTATGCACAATCTCCGCAAAAAGTGTGGCGGACGCATTGTTTCAGGTGATCTCCCGAGTGGGGATCCCCAAAGAGATCCTCACAGACCAGGGCATGGCGTTTATGTCACATACGGTAAGCGAGCTATACGAACTACTGGGCATTAAATCGATTCGCACCAGTGTCTATAACCCACAAACAGATGGCTTGGTGGAACGATTTAATCGCACATTGAAAGCCATTGTTCATTAAGGAGGACGCCAAAAATTGGGATAAATGGCTCGAGCCCCTGTTGTTCGCAGTGCGGGAGGTTCCACAAGCCTCCACAGGGTTTTCCCCATTCGAGCTTCTCTATGGTCGTCAGCCCCGCGGGGAGCTTGACGTCATTAGGGAGGCTTGGGAGGAGGGGCCTTCAAACAGCAGTAGTGAAATTTAGTATGTCATGGACCTTCGAGCAAAACTTCACACTTTGGGGCAGCTGTCTATGGAGAATTTGCTCCAGGCTCAAGACAAACAGAGTCGGTTGTACAACAGGGGCACGCGAGCGCGTCAATTTACACCGGGAGAGAAAGTGCTTGTGTTACTTCCAACATCCAGTTCTAAATTACTCGCGAAGTGGCAAGGACCGTTTGTGGTTACACAGTGAGTGGGGGATCTCGATTATGATGTGGTGCGATCGGATAGAGGGAATTCACGTCAAATTTATCATCTCAACCTTCTTAAACGGTGGAATGAGGTCACCTCGGTTGAGTTAGCTGTGACAATTTCAGCAGATGATGATCTTGGACCAGAATCAGCTGTCAAAACCAACCCGCTCACTCTGGTCCCTGGGGGAGATCACCTCTCGCCACGGCAGCTCGCCGAGGTAGCCAAGTTGCAAACAGATTTTGCGGACGTATTTTCACCCCTGCCGGGTCGCACAAATCTCATACAGCACCATATCGAAACGGTCCCCAGGGAAGTGGCGCGCAACCTCCCCTATCGTTTACTGGAACACAAAAAAAAAGATGGTTCAGGATTAATTAATGGCCATGCTAGAGTTGGGAGTAATAGAAGAATCGCATAGCGACTGGGCGAGCCCGATAGTTTTAGTCCCTAAAACAGACGGCTCGGTCCGTTTCTGTGTTGATTACCGAAAGGTGAATGCAGTGTCGAAATTCGACGCTTATCCAATGCCCCGAGTTGACGAGCTGCTTGATCGGTTAGGTTCGGCTCACTTTTATTCGACACTGGATTTAACAAAAGGGTATTGGCAGATCCCCTTGTCGCCATTATCCAAAGAAAAAACAGCCTTCACCTCGCCGTTTGGGTTGCACCAATTTGTCTCCCTTTTGTTTGGGTTATTCGGGGCTCCCGCCACCCTTCAGCGTCTTATGGACAAGATTCTCCGGCCCCATTGCGCGTAAGCCGCTGCCTATCTCGACGACATCATTATACACAGTAAAGATTGGCAGCGGCATTTGGAACATGTGCGTGTGGTCCTGAGATCCTTAAGGGTGGCTGGACTCACGGCGAACCCACGGAAGTGTGCAATTGGGCGGGTGGAGGTACAGTATCTGGGCTTCCACTTGGGTCATGGGCAGGTGTGTCCCCAAATTGACAAGACAGCAGCAATTACAGCTTGCCCAAGCCCCAAGACCAAAAAGGAGGTGAGACAGTTCCTGGGGCTGGCGGGATATTATAGAAGGTTTATTCCTAATTATTTGGACCTCACCAGCCCGCTGACTGATCTCACCAAAAAGGACGCACCAGATCGGGTCCAGTGGACGGAGCCATGCCAACAGGCCCTAACCAAGGTAAAGGCTGCCCTGTGCGGCGGGCCGCTCTTGCACTCTCCTAACTTTAATCTCCCATTTTTGTTGCAGACGGATGCGTCGGACAGGGGGTTGGGTGCAGTCCTGTCTCAGGTGGTTGCAGGAGAGGAGCGGCCGGTGCTGTATCTAAGTCGAAAGCTCTCAAAGAGAGAGACTAAATACAGCACCATTGAAAAAGAATGTTTAGCCATTCGGTGGGCTGTCCTCACTCTGCGCTATTACCTCCTGGGACGGGAATTCACTCTCTGTTCAGACCACGCGCCCCTCCAGTGGCTCCACCGCATGAAGGATACCAACGCGCGGATCACCCGTTGGTATCTTGCTTTACAGCCTTTTAAATTCAAGGTGATCCACAGGCTGGGGGCCCAGATGGCGGTGGCCGACTTCCTCTCCAGGAATGGGGGGGGGCTGCTGCAGGCCGGAGTGCTCCCCAGCCTGAGTCGGGCGGTGGGGGTATGTGGCGAGGTGGGCGTGGGAAGCCGAAAATGCTGCAGCGGGAGAAAGAATGTGGGGATGAGCGGTAATAAGAAGGTCAAATGATTAATGATTAACACCTGTTTGTAATTCCAGTGATTGGGGAGAGAGGATTTATAAGCGCCGAGCAGACCGGCGAAGGGAAGCTTCGAGCCTCTGTTGACCTACCTAGGGTCTGTTCTATCTATTTCAGTTACACTCGATTTCGTCTGTTCAGAGGAAAACTAGTCCCCTGAATGAGCCTGGTTTCTCCCAAGGTTTTTTCTTCTATTCTAGCATAGAGTTTTGGTTCTTTGCTGCTGTTGCCTCTGGCTTGCGAAATTAGGATTACTTCACTTATAGTGATATCATTGACTTTATTGCAAATGATTGCACAGATACTGTCATTTTGCATTATTGACACACTGTTTTTCAAATAAATGTTGTTCAATTGCTTTGACACAATCTTTCTTGTTCAAAGCACTATATAAATAAAGGTGACTTGACTTGACCCTGTCTTGATTGCCCACTCCAGGCACCCAACCAACTGTAAGCAACCCCGCAACCATACATACATAAACAAGGGATGTTTCTTTAAGGCTAGATCTGTCTCTCCCTTTTCTCCAATTTTTTTTTCAGTGCATCTTGCAACCATCGTGTCAGTTTCAACTGCTGAGCAAATTTTAACATCATGCATTCCTCAATGCTGCCTTTTAAGGTTTCTTTCTAACAAATGGTATATCTTACTGTTACCATTTAAGGCTTTTCTGGTTTTGTAACAGAAGTTTGCAATCTCATGGCTCTGATATCATTTGTAAGAGACTGCAATTCTGAATTATAGTGAACCATTCCATCATTTCTTTCAGCATCGTCTTCATCTTCTTGTTCACGTGTTCTTGTTTTTGCATTAGGTCGTTTGACCTTCTTGCTCCAGTCTCTTTGGATGCCTTCAACCAGTAGATCACCAAAATCAATCTTTAATTTACATGGTTCATTATCACAGTTACCCAGTGAGACACGATTGGGAATATTGTGATTGGGGGACCCCATTCCTAAATTCCTATTTAGTATGTATGTGTTTCAATCTGGTTGCTTGAAATGTTTCTGACCATCAGTTATCTGTCAAATGTATCATATTCTTATTATAGGAATCATGTCCAAAATTAAACCTTGCAAGAGCGGGAAAATTCTGACCACGTGCTTGAAAAGATAACATATGATTTATGATACCCCGAGCAAAGACAATATCTAATTGGTCAAGACAACATTTGAGGTGTGGCCGAAAGGCCAGTTTAAATACTCAGGACATCATCAAATTTTGCTTTTAGCTTTTGTTCCTAGCTTCTGCTATTATTAATCACTTTTAGCGTTCCTTTAGTGTTCTTCGGCCTGCACGCCTGCTGCTACTTAGCCACGATGAGAAGAAACACCACCTAGTCTCGTCAAACTTTACTTCTGTTCTTTTACTTTAATTTCTTTCCTTTTCAATTGAGAGTTTCGTGTTCTAAGTTAAGTTTTGTAACGCCGTGTCTCCGAGTCTGACCTCGAGTGCCCGTTCAACAATCAGCGACATTGGGAAATCCCCTTTCAACAACAACAAAGGGAACAGGTGCTAATTAATAGTGTTTTCACTATACTTTTGATATTAATATCCAGCGCAGATTTGATGTTAAATGGCTCGTTCAGTGAATCGCAGGGCGTCTCAGTGATCAGCCGTGAAACAGTGATTCTGTTCAAATTATTTAATTATTCCCTTTCAGCTAAATTTACCTGTTTCCCGTACAATTATTATTATTATTTTATTTTCATTATGCACAAACACTGCAGATATGATGCTGAGGAAACAATTTATTTGTCAGCCAATAGGGCTTTCTAAATCATTAAAACAGATGAAGAGGTTACAGAGGTTGACACAAATGTATGACATTACACCTGATCAGAATCAGTTATCTTTCACCACTAGTACATTTCCATTAATCTCATAATTGATGGTGTTCCAGTCAAATACATTTCCCTTTGGCACAGATGGTTCCTGGTTTGAATAAACTGCTCTTATCTGACTGCCAGAGAGAACTTGATCCCACATGTGCACATCTGTAATTTCTCCTACAAAGCTCTGATTCTTATCAAAGCCACCCAGGTAGTTATCAGGGTCTTGACCAAGCAGGACGGTGCCACCAGGTTGAACTGAGTGACCTTTTTTAAACAGCTGGTATGAGCTGCGATGTCCATCCACCCAGAAGGCAGAAAGACCAGTCGCAGATTCCCAGGTGACGCACACGTGGGTCCGGAAGGTGGAGAGAGGAGGCAGGTAGAAAAGCGCTCCATTCCCACTCCCACTCCCACTGAGGTAGAAGGACAAGCGGCCGTCTTTCTCTCTCCACACGTTGAGCTCGTCATAGTTCTGTATGCGGTAGGCGAACAGAATGATCTCCCTCTGGCCCTGGAGCTCAGTTGTGACACGCATGCACAGAGTAAATGCTGAAAGACTCAGTGGCTTTTCAGGAGTGAGTTTAACAAAGCTGTTGTTAGTTTCGGTTGGAAACAGAAGCACTTTACCACCGAGACCCACTGCAAGACAGAACGTGAAATGCTGATTGCTATAATCTATACTTGATCCTTTACTGTAAATCGTGTTACCTTCAGTAGCCACAGGTGTCAGACAGAAGAGACAGAAGAATAAAACCACGGGTAACATCTTACTGCAGGTCTGAGGAAAAAGTGCAATAGAAAATCGATTAGTCCTGTTAGCAGAGAAATTTTGACTACTTCGTAAATTGTTTTTAACAAGTTTATTTCTATTAGGGGTTAAATTATTTCTTAAAGACAAAGGCACAAAATCTTCAAGAATACTTACAATGTTTAATCAGCGTTATCAAAGAGATCACTTCAGATCAGCTGTGTGTCTCCTATAAGGTCGTGACCAGGAGTGTCTCGAGTATTTATAAGCTGAATGGGTTGAGCCCAGATTCAGTTAAGATCCTCTTTTTTTTTTTTTACCTGTAGAAGATGACGTGTCCTGCAGTAACATTGCTTGCAGTTTTTATAAATTCATTTAATGAGAGAAGAAGCATGTATATTTATTCTATAAAATCCGTAACTCATTATACTCATCAGATCAATACGATCATGTTTTATGTGTTTTACGAAAAATTAGGAAAATTTATATGCTTAGCAGTCACTCTTCATAGTCTGATTCAGACACATTTTTGACATGTCTTCTCAAACTAGAGGTAGCAAAAAAAAAAAAAAACCTTTTTACTTTTTCTTTAGAAACAAAGAGGCATCAAACTTTAGATAAGCTCTCCATTGCTGTTCAGGAGAATTAGTTGAGTCATTAGAGACTTGGTTTGTGATTTTTCTGTCCTACCATCAGACGTGAAACTAAATGCCACTTTACAGACATCAGAAGCATAAAAAGAGAGAGTGAAGCGGGGAAACAGAGGATTCAGTGTTAAAGGGATGAAAGAGGGATTGAGCCTCCGCAGTGACTGTGTGTCTGTGTTGAGCGTTTGTCTCTCAGAAGGAGAGATGCTGTGAAAGCACCATGGAGCTGGAAGTTGCTGTTGGGTTCAGAAAACAGACCAGGTAAAAGAAATCAGTTTATTCTTTTCTTTTATTATAGTAGGTTTCTTTGTGTAGTTTTGTTGGGGTAGCAGTTAGGGGCATGCTCATGTTCCCCTTTAACCGCTTTACTTTTTTGAACATTGTTAATGAGAATGAGAATACAGTCTTACTCAACACAGCACATTAAATCAGATTTTTGGAGTCAGTATTTTTTTTTCAACAATTTCTTGACTTCATCTGTTATCACTGACTCATCACTTATCCAGACATAACACAATAAAGCAACACTACTATCTTTTTCTTGTGTCTAAAATTCTTCTCCACATACTGTAACTGTATATTCAGCATCAAATAAACATTTATTGACTTTTGACAGTGGTTTTGTGCCACTGAGCAATATTTGTTCTTTGCTGGAAAATGATCACACTGCATCTGGTATCAGATTCACAAATCTGAAGAAAGAAGTCGAGTAGTTCATAAGAATAAAAATATTTTTGCAATGGTATAAGAACACACTCTTAAACACCCCAGATTTTTTTTGTCTTTATAACAATCTTTGGAAAAAAATATATAAGAACACCTTTAGGATACATATTTGAGAATACAAAATATTCTTAATTTCATACTTCAGTTAGAAAAAAATATTAAAGAATTCTATACTTAAATATTTTTTTTTTTTTTTGATCTGGCAACTGATTACGAAATAATGTTAACTGCAATCATTACCACAACCTTTCTAAAGAACTGTTATCTTCAGCCACAAGAGAAAATATTGTGGTCATCCTGTCTAGAACGCCTGTGAGAACTGCTCAATAAGTTGTTGTGTTTGTAAGGCCTCTAACAGTTCATGCTTTGTTTCCACAGACATTATGCAACCATTTCTCACACACTCACACACACTCCTACACATCAAATACTCAATGTCCACAAGTATTCATGCATTCTTGCTGTTCCTTTCTTTGTACATATTATTTATAAAAATAAAAAAAATGACAAAACGCAAAAACAAAAGCTACAGTAAAACACCTGTTAATTTTTTAAAATAAGTTACCATACATTGTAAAATGATGAAAAATAATATTAGTGTAACGGAGGCCAGCGAGTAGTGCTGTGCAGGTAAACCTCACTCCCCGATCTCAACAGACGCACTAGCGACAGACGCTAGTGGCTGTAGCCATTTAGCCTCCTTGTTAGTGCGTCCGCCTCCCTTGCCGGAAGACCCGGGTTCGATCCCCGCTCGGAGTGAGTGCGAGGAGCGTCAGAGAGGACCCGGGTGAGAGGGGTTACATTAGATTCTACGGATGTATTGATTCACTCAACTCACGATTCAATTCACAATGTAGATTTCTCGATTCGATTCAGTTCCTTTTTTTTTTTTAACAAAATGATATTGAAGACATATTATGAATCAAATGTGTCCTTTTATTATTGCTTGTGGAATTTAAATATAATAATATACTAATATAGCACTTGCATATTATTGCTCTTTTGTTGGTTTTGAATGCTTCGTTTTTCTTCATTTGTAAGTAGCGTTGGATAAAAGTGTCTGCTAAATTAAAAAAAATTGTATAGAATGTAAATGTAAATAACAAAAGCCCTAAATCAAATAATAAGTAACACAAATAAAATAACTCTCTTCATATAAACAAAATAATGCTTTGTCTGTGCTCTTTCCAATTACAGTTAGAAGCAACCACTGCTTTTGAATCATGATCCAAACAAAGATGCTGCATACATGCAACATGAGGCATTTTTAATTAAAATAAGATTGTATCATTTAGAAATTTTTAAGTAAAAACAGAATGTTTCCACTTCAGGACCCTGTTTCAGAAACGAGGTTAAGTGAAAACTCTGAGTATGTTAACCCTAAAATGAGGGAAACTCTAGGTTTTCTGTTTCAGAATGGGAGCTTTGTCAAACCCAAGAAAGCAGGGTAAGTCAAGCCCATCACTTGTCACATTAGAATTTATTTTCAATAAAAATGAACAAAATGTTCTAAAAGTGGAAATAAAGTATCTAACGAGTGTTTAATAATGATACAACTTTTTATAATTGTAATAAATATAATCATTTACAATCTGCTATTATTGCATTCGGTTAATGTATACTGAGTTGTAAATGGGCCTAGTATGTACCTGTCAGTATAAAGTATGACAAGCATAATTATTATTTACACTTAGCCTGTTGCAAAGAACTGCTACCTTTACATGATAAATAGAATATATCACGATTTTCACTGTACATTTTTTCTGTAAACAGCATCTAGAGCTATTTGCACTTAGCCTACTGTAAATAGGATCTATCGCTAAGAAAGTATGTTAATTCCACTAATAATTAAATAGCCACTGCTGTATTTTTCTTACTCTATTGGCAGATCATTTGTAAAATAAGACAATTGCACTTAAAATATTATTATTAATATTATTATTTTATATATATTTTTTGCCCATGAGATACCTTAAAATTATTAGCTATTAGTTCATTAATCTAATGTTCTGCCAGTTTTCACCTGTGATGTTGTATCACTGAGAAGAATTACATTTGTATTGAGTCTGAAGAATGCAGACGGCTTTTTGGCGGGAGCTGTTGCCATGGTGAATCGTAGTATCAGAGGTCCATTGATAATGGCTTTTATAGTTGTGGTGCACGTGCTTAACTCAGAGTCAGTCAGTTTAGAGTTGATTAAACCAACTCATTTCAGCTGTTCTGTAACCGAAAACTCAGAGTTTCCCATCTCAGGGTAAGTCAACTCAGAGTTCAAGTTTAAACTCGGAGTTTAAAGTTGAACTAACATAGTCAGTTTTGATTGGTTGTTCCGCACAGACCTCCACGGTAAACTATGCGTTAGCATCTGTTTGGGGTGAATTATGTCTTATTCCTCTCATCGCGAAGCAAACAGTAAAATAAAAAAACTTGAACAGTCTCACTGTTTTTTCTTCTGTGTGTGTGTTTGAATCTGAATAGAGCGTTCAGCGCGGGGGCGTGGTCACATTAGATATAATGAAGGGAGACATGAAAAACAGACATCGCGTTGTTTTCATATGGATTACTTTATCACAGAATATCTGTTAGCAGCACTTGTTACACTTCATTTTAATGATGTGTTTGTAAATGAAGATCAACACAGACAAAGGCTGCAGACAGCACACATACTGATAAGACGCTCGGGAGAAAACAAACACATAACTTCATAATCATACTTCGCGTTGTGATTCGGAGATGCTCGTTGTTCTAAATAAAGTTGGTAATGAACCCTCTTTTATGGCCAAATGCTTTGAAAATCCCGCCTTGTACTCACCGAGATTAGAAAAGCAGTCATCAGTGAAATGTTGTGAACACAACAAAAGGGATTTGTTGTACTGCTCTGGTATTGTGGTGAAAATGATGAAAATGAAAATGATGCTCTTACACCAACCAGAGCGTCTGTGTGTGTGTGTGTGTGTGGGGGGGGGGGGGCAGGTCAGAGGTCAGTTTCTCCCAAGACGGTAGGCGGAGATTATTATGCAAAGTGCTCCTAGTGACGTACATAGAGATGGACAAAAGATTTGAAATCTATAACGACTCGTTTCAGCAATTCAGAGTCGACTCCTTGCTTTAGAAGCCAATAACTTTATAAATCGTGTACTTTTTGGTTTAATTACTTTGCACATTGTTTACACTGATGGACAGCTACATCATACACTGTAATACAGCTAATTTTTGATTTCCCATCTGTGTGGCTCTTTAAGACAGAAATTAAACTGAAATTTTCAGATTAGTGTGTTGAAGTAAAGCCTGCAGATATTTTCAAACTGGAAATTATGGACGCTTAATTGTATTTTGTTCATATTTTTTTATTTTTAAAGTTATAACACACTAGAAAAAAGTTATATTGACCTACATGACTTGGCAACTTGACGTACATTCAAGTTGCTAATGAAAATTACCCTTTAGATCAATATGTTTTACCAAACTTTCATTGCTTTGGTGATTACACACTTTTTAAAACTTAATTCAGGTCACTTGCAGTTTAATAAGTCAATCACTGTTTTAATTGTTAATATGTTTTTGTGAACCTGAAAGGATAAAGATGGTTTTTCTTCATTGGGTTGACTCTTGTGTGTTTGTCAGGCGTCACTCGTCCTAAAGTGAGCGTCCTGCCGTCCTCCAGTGCAGAGATCTGCTCAAAGAAGACAGCGACGCTAGTGTGTGTGTCCAGCGAGGGCTTCCCGTCAGACTGGAGCCTGAGCTGAAGGTCTCAGGAGAGCAGCGCTGGGCTCCTGGAGGAGGACGGTCTGTACAGCTGCAGCCTGACTCTCTCTGAGCAGGAGTGGATGGAGAGCGTCTCAGTGAGCTGTGAGGCCACACGGAGCGGTCAGCCTGCGCTCACTGGACACGTGACGAGACAGCAATGTTCAGAGTAGATCTGCTGCTCTTCTCACTCGTGTCTCACACCGAGACTAACAGCACATGAGCTTCAGCTTCAGTCGCTCTCAGCTGCATCTGCTCTGCTTTGTGTGCTTCACACAAGCCTACATGTGCGACTTTATTACAATTCAGTCTTTAAATAAAATAATTGTTCATTCGTTTCCCTTTTTGTTTCATTTTAGTTTCTGGCCATTCATTGAATCGGGTCTAGCTCATTAAAAAAAAATTAAAAATAAAAACAAGTCAGTGGACCATGAAAACACCTGCATTTACACAATCATAAGTTTCACAGTTTGACTCTATAAATTGAGTTTGACTAATAGAGAGAAGAGGCTTGTAATGTCATCTAATAATTTATATAAATGTGTAAATACCAATGTGCTGTGTACAACAATTTGTACAAGTGCGTATAATGTGTAGTCTTGTGGATAATAAATAAACAAGAAAATAAATAAAACAAGTCTGTTCCTAGTGAACATATTCTAAAGTGATCCGAGTCACTGAGATTCAAAATCTCAGATCAGAAATGTCACTTTAATCACAGCTAATTTATTTGTTATCTGTTTATAATCACCCGCAAGGAGATTCAGGAGATTTGAAGATTTTTCTTGTGTTTCTTACACATGGCTTCAGTAAGTAATGTAGCGCACAAGTCATGTGGACTACTATTATAATGTTATTTTTAGGATACTTTCTTCAGTTCTGGGCCATGACAGGCATAACCAATGGCCTTTTTTATGGAAAAGGAGCAGTTTGAACATTCCACTAAACGTATTTTGTGTTCTACAGAAGAAAGTAAATCATATGGATTAACATAAGGTTGAGTAAAGGATGACGAAACTTTCATTTGTGAATTGTGAGCCAACGTTTACTATTCATTTCATATATTATATCCAGATCAGAGTTTTATATTTACATGTTAGCAGAGTGTGTCTCTGGGTTTCCTGTTGTTAAATACAATAATGAAATAATCTGTAGGATCAAAACATGAGATGGTTTAATTGGAAAACAACAAAGACAGCATCACATAACACTGCAATGAAAGTACAAAGTTATTTTAATAAATCACTTCTAATATATTATTATGACTTTTGCCATGCTGAACATTTTCCTGGATCATCAACTTTTATTTGTTTCTGGACCAAAATGTTATCTAACTGATAACCTTAAAATCTGTCTGTTTATAGGAAGTCTAACTAGGATGTTGATCCAGGAGCATTGTCTGACTTGGCAAAATCACAGAAAGCCATTAATAAGCCACAGATGTGTTTATCATTGGTCAAACACATAACAAAGCTAATGCACATGTAGAAATGTAAGGAATATTCCTTAAGTCAATTAATAACCTTAAGAGTTTGTATGCAGATATAATATTAGTAGTCAAATAAATTTAATATGCATGTAAAAAAATGATGATTTCTTCTCCTGACAGTTGTTAAATGACACAAAATAACCACAGCACCAATGTCACCCATTCTTAACTAAAACTGCAGTTCGACATGAAAATATAGTTTTCTTCATCCCTAATTAAACAGGATCTCCACACACAGACATGAGCATGATATGATTGTATTCCATTAAGGATTGAAGCTTTTATGAAATTTAATTGCGTAGATTAATACTTTAACTTACCATTTACTATCTATCCAATTCAGATATTCACCGTCTTCTGTCTTTGTGTCTTATTGCCTCATTCACTCACACTTTCTGCAGCCGCTCTCTAGTCTACAGGCTGGTGCTGAGCATGGTTATCCGTGGACGGCAGTCCTGGACATTATGATTTATTACTGAGCTTTTCTTTAAGGAGCTGTAAACTTTCAACTTTTTCCCTCTATTGCACGAAACATCACTTCCTGGTTGACTTTTCTCTGTATTTTTTGTTCTGTACTCCCTCTTGACCTCAGTGTGAGTCGGTCCAGACTTGTTTACAGTGAGGTTTGATGGCTGTGTTTCATCTCCACTGGTTTGATTCTTCTGGTTCTCTTCTGATCTTGGTGGGCTAAACTGGATTTCCTCATAAACGCAAGGCTCTGGTTTGGATTGGTCAGACTTGGCCGTCAATTGATTGTCAGAGGTTGTGATTGGTTGAGTGTCTGACGATTGATTGGGGATTTCTTGTATGCCATAAGCTTGGCAAAGACGTGCCATTGTTTTGGGACTTTGGCTCCGCCCACAGTCTCCTCCCACCGGTTTATCAGGCATTTGATTGGGTCCCTGTTCTGGTTGTTGATTCTCCACTGGAAGGAGAGATTCTTGAGGTTTTGCATCATGAACACATACAGGAACTAACTCACACTGTCGGTTATTTGACGGAAAACACTCAGATTTAACGTTAGTGGAGACTGAATATTTTTGTCTGTTCTTTTTATGAGATTTGTGCATTTGATTGTTTCCCTGATGTCCTTTAAACACCGTAAGAGTTGAAATATGATTGATGGAGTGGCTTTCTATGACGATGATGTCATTGCGAGATGACTGTTGTGATTTTTTGTCCTTGCATTCATTGTGCACTTTTGCATCAACACATTGTGACATTATTGGGTTGGCCGACTCATTCCTGTGGCTTTTATATCTGCATCCATCACCGCTGTGACCATTACTCAAGTTTACAACAGCAGAATCTGGAAGAGAAGAGAAACATACATGACAGGATTGTATTATTAAACAATTGCTTGTGCGTTGAGGTGAAATTGTGATGCAGGTGATACTAAAGATGCCGAAATGACTTCAAGTAGTACTTGAAATATTAAAAAGGCTGTTTGAGTATTATTAAGATTTTTCTTTGAGCGTTTTGTTGTATTATTAATATTAATTGTTCCTGATAATTCCATCCGAATGTTCAAAATATTCAGCAAATGCATGTACTGTACCTGCTGTGTACTTCTGGACATCTGTCTCTTTGTCACTGGCTGTAATGAGTTTCAAGGGATGAATATCGTCTATGAAGTGCCCTCTGGCGGAACTGAAAGAAGAGAATGAACCGTGTTCAGAAGAATGTACTGTAGTCTCAACAAGGGAGAAACTGAGACTTTACAACAGTAGAATAAATAAGTTATTCATCTATGAAAACAAAACTCAGACTGAATTAAAATGTGGTGTTTCTCAAAAGCAATTAAGGCACAAAGCTACAGATTTAAAGACATGCACAAACAAATAACATGCATGACCTAAAGTGCACAGAGAAATTAAAGATCGAGTGCAACTTTGAAACCATGCAGGATATTTGAATTCATGCAAATATATAATTTTAACCATGCATAGGGTATTTGTATTCATGCATATATATATTTTATTTTGGTCAATTTAACTTTTTTATGCAGTATATTGACTGAATTGACACACTGATTGTGTAATATCCATACCTCGTGCTTCTGTCTCTTTTATCCGTGTGTCTGGGTTTAGTTTGGTGTTTCTGAGAGCTCACAGCAGCATCGCAGTCAGACTCAGAGTTTGTAAGGCACAAGGCTCCAGGCTCGAGCTGTAACATGCATTCATGCACACATGCACATAATCATCCATATTTATATTGATTGCAATCTGGGTCATTTTGTTTGAGATTTAACAATGTTTCCCAGCAGGCTCTGGGTTTTGGTACCTTGCGGTATTCATTTTTAAAGATTCAAATTCTGATGTTAATTTTTTTGTGAAACATAAACTGTTTTCTATTTCTATATATTTAAAAATGTAATTTACTCATTTAAAGCAAAGCTGAATTTTCAGCATCATTACTTTTCTGATCCTTCAGAAATCAGTCTAAATGAGCTAAATCTCACCTCTTGCTGATGGTTTGTCCAGGTCTTTCTGTCAGCCAGTGCCTTCTCTCTGGCTCTGCAGTTGTGATTTTGTGCTGGTTTCTTTTGTTGCATCTCTTCCGGTCCGTCGGCCCAGTGTAAGTGTCTGTTTTTGTCGGCTGTCTCATGCAGAGTTGTGCTGGGTTTCTTCGTCGTGCTCCTCTGGCTGCTCCTCAGTCCTGACTGCAGTGTGATTTGTTGGGACGGCTCAGAATAGGGGTCGTCCACAAAAATGCGCTCTGCGATTAGTGATGTCGGAAGTGTTGATGTCACAACACGTGTCAGACGCAGCGGTTCATGTGAGGCTTCAGGTTCGGTGCTCGTTCTGCTGTCGGCAGGACTCTCACGGGTCCATTTCTTATAACTCTGGTGGATCTTCATGTAGTCCTGCTGCTCTGCTTCAGTCACAAACTCCTTTTACATGAGAGAAAAGAAAGGTATCATCTTTACATCAAACTTTTAAATGCCAAGGACCCCCAAATATGATGAACCCATTGTGAGGGACCCCTTTCCTGCAATACAGTGGTACATTATTAATATATTATCTAGAAACTATTTATTTTATAGTATATAAAGTTATCAGTTAGCAGTACGGGTTTAAGTAAGAAACAGTTATTCAATAACAATTATTGTTGTTTTTCCCAGTGTAAAAGTTTTCTGTTTTAATTTAATTGCAATTTAGTTTTTGTTTTTCTGAGCAAAACATTAATATAATTTTCCCCTGGTTTACACTAAAATTGTATTCAGTGTAACAATCTTGTCAGGCATATTTACAACAAAAATCAATTTATGACATATTAAAAGACTATTAAATTACTTTCAAACCAAATACTAATTAGTTATATGTTTTAAATTTGCCTCTGTCCTAGGTTTTGCCCATTGGTTATTAAGAATTTTTTACTAATTTAAAACACAATACAATTCAATATACTCCCTTATTCTTGTGTTATATTTGTTTTAATATGTAAGTCAGAATGAGCATGATGTTTGAATTTTTACAAAAATATAGTGAATGACAATGTAACATTATTTAAACCAAAGTTTGACATTTTATTCTCCAAAAACTTATTTGCAACCATTGAAGGTGCTTTCTATGGACATGAAATTACTTTTTTAAATTTCTTTTGATGGAGATCTTAGCGTCTTTGACCCATTTTTTTCAGTGCAATAGAATGCAAATTTACTTGTATAAAATTTTAGCACATTTTCTTTGTTTCTTTAGCTAAAATGCTCATAGTTTTCTGCTGTATTTTTCAAAATATGAATGTTTTCTTATTTACTGTATGTATATTTATACTCAAAACATTAGTGTAAAATAGGGTTGTCAAATGATTAATCACATCCAGAATAAAAGTTCACACAGTATATGTGTGTGTGTATTTATATATAAATATTAAATATACACAGTAGACTCACATACTCTTATTATAAACACAAACTTTTATTTTGGATGAGATTAATCGTTTGACAGCACTAGTGTAACATTTTTCAGGCTTATCGGGTCTGTGCTGATCCAATTCAGTATCTTTATTAAAAAATTTTAATTAAAAAAATAAAATTTTATTAAATTATTTTTTTTTATTAAGAATTGGTGATTTGAGGCAACGTCATTGTTAAGAGCATCTCATTACCATGTTGAGGCCTCCTAACTCGCCCTCACAGTAGGGAACAGGTTTTGGCTGAGGAACTGGAGGATGGAATGAGAGGACTATTTAGATATGCACACTAAAATTAATGCACTTTGACACAGACTGATACATTTACTCACCACACTGCCTCTGTAGACCCAGTAAGGCCATAAAGCGGTTCTTGTTCACCCTCAAACCGCACAAGATATCCTCCATCATCCAGAGCTGCCTCTGTGCCTGAATCTGCTCCTGTTATAGAGTTTGGATTTAATTCTTCAAGTAGTCATTTAGCAGATGCATTTATCCAGAGTGACTTTGAACAACCTTAAAACATGTGATTACTGGTCCATATCTTTAACCACTAAGCAGAGCATCACTTAAGAGTTTGTGTGCATTACCTGTGGTGATCCAAAGTGAAGGATGTGTTGGAGGTGAGAATGGAAAACAGACAGTTCGCTCTCCATCCTTTCATAATCACTCCACAATTTGTCCATCTCCTGAAGAAAATAGGCATTGCTTTAGTAGCTCTGATTCATACATTAATAGCATGCATGAAATGATGCATATACAGATATCGGCCGATTTATGGTCAATTTAAAAGCATGATCATTGGCTGTAAAATGCAGATATAACAAACCGGAAGTTTAACTGCGTAAAAACACTTAATTGTATAATGTCTGTTGAATAAATTAACATTAATTTCTCTAAGATAATTAAATAATTGCCAAAACAAAATTAAATATGTACAAAATATACACAGGGCTTTACGATAAGCACAAAATAGTGCTGCATGAATTGAGGAGAAAGACCTAATTGTGATTTTTCTGAAATTTAAAATACAGTTAAAAATGGCTTGTTTGTAGCTCTGTAACATTTTGTGATGATTAATCAATATTGCTGTAAAATAATAATAATAATAATAATATTAATAATTAGTAGGAGTAGTGCTGAATAAAAATATAAAAATCACTAAATAAAAATAAAATAAAAAATAATATATATATATATATATATATATATATATATATATATAGAGAGAGAGAGAGAGAGAGAGAGAGAGAGAGAGAGAGAGAGAGAGAGAGTAATATTTCATCATTAAGATAATAAAAAAAGAAAAAATAATTTAATAAAATTTTACAATTTTAAGCTTACAACCCTAATATTTATGGCTATCTTAATTTCATCTTTTCAAATGTTAAACCATCAAGCTTTATTTCGATAAAACCTGCAGGGAGCCCTTAAAGCATTTCTTGTTGATAAGCGCTGCTCATTACAAGTTTGGGAAGATGTTTGGCTCGTGTTGCGTTCCCAAATGCATGTTAAAGTGACTCAAGCTTGTGACTCATGAGCTGCTTGCGTGTAAATGAACACAGTGCTGTGGTTCACTCTAAAACACACAGCCTTTGCAATTTATCTCACTAAGTCGTATTGCTATCTTAATCGTGCAACCCTAGCACACACATACACACAGTACTGTACCGATGACAAATCACATATTCTGGCTCTGAGTGTAACCAGCTCCTCCTGAAGCAAAGCCTTCTGGGATACTTCCTGCTCTCCAGGAAGTCTGTCTTCCATCCCCAGCCATTTGATTTCTAAAGCATACTCAATGCTTTTCTAAAGAAAAGGAGAGAGCAGGCAGGAATGCTTGTGAGGTGTTTTATATACAAGCTTTTAGTGTGTGATCTGTTTGTGTGACGAACCTTATCTGCCTGTAACTGAGCCAGCTGCATAGAGACAGACAGCAGCAGTTTATCACAACCACACAGACGAGTGAGGACCACCTGAACGACAGGAAGACAAGCTCTAGGATCTGGATCAGGGGTATTACAGTTAAACTATTCAAATGAATAAAATGAAAAAACAGAAACAAATGTATTTTATTTCTGTTTGTAGCTTCGACATTTCTCATTTTCGTTGAGGTACCAAAATTTGTTCAACTAAAACTTTTAAAACTTAGTTTTTTTTTAACCAAAAATGACAAAAACAACAAAATTACTAAAACTTTTTTTATATAAATAAAAATTCAAAATATGAATAAAACTGTAATAGTATATTAATAGGATACTAAACTAACACTAGGCTGGATTCGTGAAAATGTTCTTCAGAAAAAGGTGCGTTTCTTACAAAACATACCTCCTCTTATAACCTCCATCTTGATTATTTCAAACCCCAAAGATGTAAAAAATATATAATCTTAACTTTATTATGAATTCTCACAAACACACACATAGTGCACTCACATCTGTATCATTTTCCAGATCTCTGATTGGTTGTATTTCTCTCTCCATGATGATGTCTGATTTACCTGCCTGGAGCAACATAAAGTAGTTAATAATGGTGTAAAATTAGTGTAGAAACTATTTTCACACCTTGACATTTTTAAGTTAAATGAAATATTATTTTCTTGTAAAACACTCCATTAATCTTGTCTTGAAAATGCAATTTCAGTGCCTTATACATCATTTTCTAAATGACATTTGTATGTTGAATCATAGCTGAAAAAATGGCATTAAAAAAATCGAATAAACTGCAGTATGTGCCTACTTGTGGCTTTACTGTAACTTTTTAGAGCAATATGTAACATGACGAGACCACATGATAGTGTTACAAAATTGTCTTTTCAAACTGATCCGTTTTGCAGAAACTAAACAGATGTCCAATCAAAAATGAGGAATTTTGTATTTACTGTATTGCATGGAAAATTTACTTTGAAACACTGATAATATTATTATTTTTACAGATTTGTCTTACCTTGCACATTGGCATGTGTTCTGCTGTTTGGTAGTTGGAACAGTAGCACACAGAACATGGAAACTCGGACTGAAACACAGCCAGACAGCTAAGTTAAAGAAAGTGTGTATTTTTGCACAGTATCAGCACTTTTGCATACAGTATATACCTAATTCCCACCTTGTCGAGCAGATGTCCCCTTTCTGTGTAGATGCAGGGTGACATTGGAGCACTCGAGCAGTTATCCATGTGCCAACCATCCGCTCTGCCCATATTACTATGGCACGGTGACCCATGATGCTCTCTGGGAAATGGAGGCTGTTTAAAGACTGCTTTCGGATGAAGGAAGCAAAAAGGTTCCTCATCTGCGTTCAGAAACCGCTCAGTAGCTTCAGGTGCACTGACAGAGAGAAAGAGAGCTAAGCTTAATGCGTTGTGGATTGTTTTGTGAATCTGTCACAATGGGTTGCAACTTGCAGGTATTTGCAAAGAGGCTGTTATTGAAGAACACGATGGCACCACTGATAATGGACCAAGTGGAAAAGCCTTGTTATTTATAGAAAGAGATTACATAGAAAGGGTTCTCATCTGGTTTAACACTAACTAGTTTACACCAATTAAATTGTATAGAGAGTTCTTAAGAGGGCAGTAACAACAACAACAACAACAACAGATGACTATTAGATGGTAATCCAAAGCTAAATTATGCTGTATTGGCACAAGAGACCACGATTGACCTTGACTAACTTCAATTTAAATGCTACCAAATGTGTAAGACATGAGTATAAAAAGGCTATGAAGACTCTTTCAGTTCATCATCATTCTGAAGCATCTCAGATCATTTACATTTGTCTGCTCTCATGTCTTCCTCTCAGCTCTGGTGTCTTCATTTTAATTCCCATCATGTCTTGATCCATTAGATTCGGTTCTGTCTGTACCCTGCTCAGTTTTGTTGTGGTCTGGGCGTTTCGTTGAGGAAACATGGCCGTGTGCTGGAGCTCCATGGTTTCAGCGTTATCGCCCATCTGAGTGAAGTCCTGAAAACTTGCACAGCGTCTAAAGAAGAAGAGATATTAAAGTAAATAGCAGATTCCATACAAGTGGAGTGATTTTAGACCGAGAGCTCAGGTTCACCTGTTGATGATGTCATCAGCCTCCATGCTTGCCGATTGGCTGAGAGCCCTGACCCAACCCAACATGTCCTCCTGGGTTTCAGCGCTCATGATGTACGGCCGCATCCCCTCATGAACCACCTACACGCACAGGTGTACAATGAGACCATATGAACATTTAGATTCATGCGGCTCCTCCAAAAGACGTTCACTCCCACCTTGAATGCATATTTCCGGTTCCTGCACTCTCTAGGGGAGCAGTAGAGGATCCTGTAGCTGGGAAGAGGAATACTGCCCAAAACAGAGTCCTCACGGCTGTCTGGAGACACAGATTTAAAGAGGGGTTTCAGGGAATAAGACTTAAATACCTAAAGAGAAAAATTATAATTTAATTATTTTTTAAATGAAAAAAAAGATTGCACTTTAAAACATCTAATTCAAGTCAAATACATAGATAAGACAATTTTTTTTTTTACCTTTGTAATAATAGAGACAGTAATTGGAGAGAACAAACCATCTTCTTTTCCACAATTTCAGTCCAGTGCTGTCCTACAGAAAAAGACAGTTATGATCAGATATTTTTTTTTAAATGCAGTTATGTTTTTAGAAAGACCATGTTTACAATATATATATCTATATATATATATATATATAATTGTAAAAAACTTATTGTGGGGCTTAAAGTAAAAGAAAAAGCTACGTGGAAATGTAAATCTCTTAAAATAGATATTTTTTTGTTTTGTTTTAAAAATAAATGATATTGGCCAAAATATATAATTATAGTATTTATATGCTATTATAGTATTTAATTATATTTTTAAATTTTTATATTTATATAGAACTTTGATAATTTCAGTTTTATTTTATTAATTTTAGTACTTTAGAACTTATTCATTTAAAAAGAAAATGGAATAATGATTTTTCATATATGAAACCAATAAACAAACATTACAGCTGAAAAAAAGTTAAAAAAGATATAAAATGAAGTAAAAAAGATATAAAATGTAAAATATTTCTTATTATCAGGTGATGCTGTCATAGACACACACAGAGATGGTCAGTATTGTGCTCTAATCATTACCCTCTTGTACAGCCATCCTCTGATCACCACAGGACAGTTGGGGTCTCTCTTCGCTGCTTGACATCTCTTTCCAAACGCCTGCACTTTTTCATGACACTGGACGTATATAATCACACAGTCAGTGTGTTTGAAATATGTAGTCGTGTGTGTTTGTCCATATGTGTATGTGATTCACCTTGTCTCTTATCGGCAGAAAGGACACTGTGGCGCTGCTGGAGGCCTGACTGACCCTGTCCTGATCCTCCATCCTATACAGACAACAGCAATGGATCCAGAATGAAGCATCAATAACCATCAAGCTGCTCAGGTTAGCTGACTTTGCTATTTTATAATCAAAGGACACATTGAGTTTTGATTCATTGAGATGCTGTCAGTCGATCACTGGCTCAATATCAGATTTAGGAAGACTTGCCCACATTGCAGGGCTTCTGGGATGCACTCCAGTTATCCATTTAGATTTGCTTATACATGCTGTATTTTCCATATTTACTAACTCTGTTGGTAATGCAGAACTGTCCATTACAATTGTTTTTAACTGTCAGAAATAAAACAAATCTGTATAGTTTCTTGAAATATCTATTTAAAAGTAGTTTGTTTAAGTTGTTTCGTGATTTCTCAAGCTGCTCATTGGAGGTTGTAAAGCACGTTTGTCTTTAAAACTGTTTTGGAAAGTCCTGTAAAAATAAATTTGATATTGCTTAAATGGCTGAATGTTTCTCATATGGGTGGATATTTTACAGAAAATATTTATATTGTTTATTTTGGCTTTATTATAATTTTACAAATATATTACAAGCCTATTTTTTAATTAAAGATGTATTTATATTTTTTATTTTTATAAATAAGAAATAAATGTGTATTTATGTTTATGTGATATTTTTCTCAAAAAGAAGGTTGCCAGCAAGTCACTCTTTGCAAGAGAATGCAATGCTAAAAAGTCCTGACATCATTTTAGATACAGCAGAGGATCAGCATCATCAGACGGTCTTCCAAATGTGGGAAAGGTCAATTTTAAAAGGTCACATTTTCCTGCAGGAATAGGATGACACTCTGGGATATGTGTGAAACAGGAGGTTGGTTGTACCCCTTTAACTTGGTGATCAGTCATGTTTTCATCTTGCCGTTTGACTTTCTCCATGTCTGTTTGAAGTTCTTTTAGTTGAGTGCTTAGCTTGTCAACCTGAGTTATGCAATGACTACATTCAGTGGAGAACTGCTCATGATCCTTTTGTGTAGCTCTTATGTTACTCTGAAGTTCGACCTAAAGTTGCTCCACCATGAAATGGACTTCAGACATCAAGGCAGACTCCATTTTTTGTAGCTCATGTGACAAATTCACTGACCTTGGTACCGAAGGGGCCAAAGGGTGAGTACATCGCTGCTGGAGAAGGCCACGCTGCTGTTCTGCCCACATAAAGTTAATGGAAGGGATTTCAACCTTCAGAGGAAGATTGCTTCAAATCTTCCCTATTTGTTCTTTCAGCTGGCAAGACAATGGGGAAGCGAGCCTTAGGAAAAGGTCGCTACGGAGACCACATCCTACCCGTAGGGAGGTGACATGTGGATATACTGATATGGACTGACCTAGGGGGCAGTACTACATATGGAAGGGGTCTCTGAGGCAGGTCCTACCTTTGAGGCTGCCAGAAGAGACTGACAGAACGGGTCTGTCAAGGGAAGACACGGGTTTGCCAAGAGGGAAACCTTACCGTGGAAGAATACACATATGGGATTCCCTGTAGGGAACCAAGCCATATGAACACCTAGCCCAGTACAGGGGCTGACCGGAACTCCGGGCATGCTAATGCTAGTACTGGGCCTGGCGACAGACTGCTCCGCCAAGTCTGACTGCCGAGGGTGCTGGAGGATGCTCGACCAGGGTACGCCAACCGGGGAACTCTACTGGGAGAAGAAAGGCGCTCACATCCCCGTGTTAGGGGGAATGGCGCAGCAAGCTTGACACAGAGCCAGCCCTTCCCGTCAATTACCTGTTACCCAACACACGGGAAGAAACTGGCTCTATACGGAGGTTGTAAAACCTCGCAAAGGTGTTAGGTGTCGCCCAGCCCGCAGCTCGACAGATATCTGCCAGAGAGGCGCCGTGCGCCAGCGCATAGGAGGAGGCCACACTCCATGTGGAGTGGGCCCTCACCCCCAGGGGGCACGGCTTGCCTTGGGAATGGTAAGCCAAGGCGATGGCATCCACTATCCAGTGGGCCAACCTCTGCTTAGAGACAGCCTTCCCCTTCTGCTGACCTCCAAGCAGACCAGAAGCTGCTCAGATGTTCTAAAGCTCTGGGTGCGGTCCACGTATATGCGAAGCACTCTTCCTCCTCCAGGGGCAGCGCTTGCAGGTTCACCACCTGGTCTCGGGAAGGGAGTGGTGGGAACCTTGGGCACGTATCCAGGCCGGGGTCTCAGGACAACGTGAGAGTAGGCCGGCCCGAACACAAGGCACTCTTCACTTACCGAAAATGCTTGGAGGTCCCCGACCCTCTTGATGGAAGTGAGCGCGATCAGGAGCGCTGTCTTGAGAGACAGGAACTTAAGCTCGACTGAATCCAGCGGCTCAAAGGGACCCCTCTGAAGTCCCGCCAGGACAATAGAGAGGTCCCAGGAGGGAATCATGGGTGTCCTAGGAGGATGTAATCTTCTGGCACCCCTCAGGAACCTAACGATCAGCTCATGCCTCCCCAGGGACCAGCCGTCTACTGCATCGTGATGGGCTGCAATGGCAGCCACATACACCTTCAGGGTGTCCAACCTTTCTTGCAGTGGTGCAGCAATGGGGAGTCGTGTCGGAAGGCCCAAAAGCATTGCGTCCTGAGTCATCACAGCCACACTCCCAGTGTTCCCGGAGGAACTGGCCAGAGACGCGTGGAGAGGCGTTGCGTCTCCGAACCGGGACCTCTTGGCCGCTGGCGAAAGGGGGCGTCCTGGGTGAGAGTGAGGAGGCGGCGTCGCTCATTGTCAACCCACGAGCCTTGCAACTCGGAGGAAAGGGAATTTGCTCTTTTATTGAAAAAGTGGGTTCCACTGGCCGTTCGACGGCGGAACAGAACGAAACATAAACTGAAGATTCTCCACCCGGCCCTCCTCTGGGGGAGGAGTGGTGCTGTCTTCGCCAGCTCCTGAAGAGCAGTTCCCCACATCTCCGAGTTGCCTGTGTCAGGGCCGCTTAGTCGACTTCCTTGAGGACTTTGCAGCCGGGAGTGACACGGGGCTCGACACGCTGGCCTCGAAGAACTCTCAGTACGGGCCGGAGCTGGTGTGGAGGACGCAGGGGGGCGCCCACGGCGACGAGCAGGCTGAGGCACTGCCCGTGACGGAGTGGTGGCAACCGGAGGAACACGTCGGGGCAAGATGTGTTGGATGGCCTCAGTCTGCTTTTGCACCGCCGAGAACTGCTGCTCAAAGTCCTCGACAGCGTCGCCGAACAGGCCTGCCTGGGAGATGGGAGCATCGAGAAAGCGGGCTTTGTCCATGTGCCTCATCTCAGCCAGGTTCAGAGGGACCGCACCGTGACCTTCGTCGCCTGTAAGGCGAAGTCAGTCGCCGTGCGCAGCTCCTGCATCAACCCCGGGTCGGTACCACCCTCGTGCATTGCTTTGAGCGCCTTGGCTTGGTGTACCTGCAGGATAGTCATGGCAAACAGGGCGGAGGCAGTTTGGCCCCACAGCACTGTAAGCCTTGGCAGCGAGTGTGGCCGACAGCTTAAAGGCCTTGGACTGGAGACGCGGATGATTCCTCCAAGTGGCGGCGTTTTGTGGGCACAGGTGCACCGCAACCGCTCTCTCCAGCTGGGGAACATCCACGTACCCCCTGGCTGCCCCGCCATCGAAGGTGGTGAGGATGGAAGAGGGAGACGAGCGGCTTCTGGCCGTGAAAGGGGCTGTCCACGACTTCGTCACCTCTTCATGCACCTCCGGGAAGAAAGGCACCGGAGCAGAACGAGGTTGTCAGCCTCGTCCCGCGCCGAGAAACCAATCATCCAGCCGCGAGAGCTCGGGACTGGGCGGTGTGGTCACCGTGGGGCGTGGCCCAGCGGAGAAGCTCTCACTGTAACCCACAGATCTCCCAGAGCGCCAGCCGGCGGTTCTCTGCTCGAGCCAGAGAAACCGGGACGGGTGGCAACAGAGGGGTCTGCTGCACTCCCCTTGAGGAGTGAGAGACGCGATCGCAGTGCTGCCATGTTCATACGCCCACAGTAGACGCATGAGTCATCCACGAGCGCAGCCTCAGCGTGTTGGATGCCCAGACACTGCAGACATCGCTCATGACTGTCAAACGAAGACAGGAAACGACCGCATCCAGAAAGACACGGACAAAACGGCATCTTGAAAAAGACACGAATCGTCCATGATTTGCTCTTTTAGGAACTGTCTCTTTTAGCCGAAGCACCCAGGGGAATCGCCGTTTCACAGGGACACCGCTGTACCGCGCCGTCACACCGACCAGGAACAGCTCCTCAAAACAAAGATGAAGTGGCTTTGTAGTTACTGCTCTCATCAACTACTCAGATCCGAAGCAAAAATCTAATGAGTGGATGCACCTGTCGCCCTATTTATACCCGTTGGCACGGGGAGTGGCTCAGCTATGTTAATCCACTAGCCATTTTTCATTGGCGTTTTCTCTTAAATTCAGAGATTATTGGCCTCCCAAGTGAGACCCCATATGTCGTTCGACATAACTCGTAGTGACTGACAGATAGGGAACCAGGTAGGCTATGCTATGACACTGAGGAAGATGGTGTAGTTTCAGTGGATGTGGATGTGCAAAATTGCATAGGTTCTGGCTAAAATGAAGCAGTTCCACCTGGAGGGGTGGTGGCTAAGTGTACCTGAGATCAGGGATGAGGACTGCTGAACTGAGTTGGGATGAAATGAAAGGTGGAGGAACGGGTCTTGGTTGCACAGTTGGCCAGACTGGAGTTGCTATGTCTGGGGTGGTTCAATTTCCACAGAGGTTGATGGTGAATGAGGGATAGTGGCCATGGTTTTGTTTGTCAATGTTGTGTGAATAATCAGTAAATGAGATGAGAGACTTCGAATGACATGTCTGTTTTTTTGTGGTGGTGGGGTGGGGGCGGTATACAATAAAACAAAACAAAAAAATACAATGGACAGAGTACGATTTTCACATTGCAAAGACAAGATACCAGCATAACTAAATGAACTGAGTAGCACCCTTGTCGTCGTTTCCCGACACATGAATAAAGTAAACAAGATCGGCAGATCCGAGGCATTCTCTCCATGAATTGCAGGGAAAAGTTCCTTGGGAGGTAGCAGGTTCTTGTGAGTTCCTTCAGCAGTTCGTAACTCTCTCTGAAGTCGGTGGATCTACAATCTCCACACTCACCCTGACCAAATAGAGCATGAGTCTCACTCCTGCCGATCAACTCCTCAGGTGAGACTTGCATCCTTTGTGTGCCAGCCAGACACACTTCTGCTTTTCTTAATCAGTCGCCTTAACATTCTTTTAGATGTTAAGATATATTTCACCACAGTTGCTCAATAAGTTTTGTGAAATGTGCATCATCTCACAGTCTGTAGCATGTGTTCTCTAGCTGCTGTAGTGTGTACACAGACCTCATGCATTCTCTCTCTTCTCTGAAAACTGCTGCCAACTCTGTATGCTGATTGTTGACAAAGTACATTCCATTTTTTATTCATGTCATTCCTCTATACCCACTGACATTCTTTGTTCATGACTGATGCAAACTAGAGTTTTACATTTATATAAAATGTGAGTGGAGTGTTTTAAGTAAGTTGCTGAGATGTTTTGAGTGGTTGTGTTCTGAGTGTGTTGTTATGCTGTTGCTGAGATGTTTTGAGTGGTTGTGTTCTGAGTGTGTTGTTATGTGGTTGCTGGGGTGTTCTGAGTGATTGTGAGTGTGTTGCTACTAGGGGTGTGCCATATTATATCATTTATAATAATTCTGATATAAACTGTTATATGATAAAATATGATAAATATGATAAAAAGTGTCATATTGCAATATCAATGACATAGCAACGCGGGTGACTTATGGTGCATTTATGCTCCCTAGCGCAAACAACAACAACACCACAAACCCAATAGGTGTGTTCGACTTGAAGCAGCACTGCGCAGACTGATCAATGTAAGACATAGCGAGAGCAGTTCTATCGCAAATTTGAGCGCAAACTCTTAGTGCCAAAAATAGAGGAGGCGTCTATCTTTAGCAAAGCAGCACAGAGAGCCGCTTCTGAAATGTGCCGCAGCATGGCTGCCAGCTGGTGTAAAAACTAGAGTGGCCACGATCATCTCCAGTGGTCGCGTCAGAGCCATAATGCGCCGCAGACACATCCAATGTAAATAAGATCCAAGACAGTCTTGCAGTATTTTAATGTCATACCGATCGGTCTGCTTTAAGTCGAACACACAGCTGCTGCCACCTTATGACACTAGATTTACACATCGGATTAGATAGTCTGTCATCGATGACTGAAGCTCATTGGAAAAGGATGGAAAATGCCTTTGATTTTACCTACCAGCCTGCCAGCTGCAATCACCAATAAAATGTTGTTCCATGTTTTTTTTCCTATATTGTCATAATATCACATATTCTTGAAATATTGTGATATGATTTTGAGGCTATATCACCCACCCCTAGTTCCTATGCTGATGTTGGTGTGTTCTGAGTATTGAGTGTGTGTGTGTGTGTGTGTGTGTAACAAACTCTAAGTATGAGCAATAAGCTTCTCTAATTTAAAACTCTCATGCAAATAACAAAGTAATCACAAGTAAGTCACAACATGTGGTGTTAGTTCAGAAGCTCACTACATGCAAGTTTCAAACTCTGCAGATTAAGTACTAACCAAACTTGAGGATTTCAGTAAAGTGCTCCAGATGTGATCAATCTCCTTGCAAACTAAATAGAAGAGCTTAAAAAGTGCTGCAAGAGTCTATCTTCATACTATTCTGGGTGCTGCTATCCCATAACTTGGAGTGACACACAACAGCTGTTTTGCTCTGACCATTGGATGGGTTCATAGAGTACGTGAATGAGAGAGAGTAGAATTAGGAGAATGAATGATCACAGTTGCTGTTGGGCAGTACAGCTGCTCTACAGAAACCCTGGCAGCTGGGATTGCCAGAAATTCAAGATAAGGCAACAATGTTTCAGGCATTATGGGAGGCATTACAGTAATTTGTCAAATGTACGTAACTGATAAAAAGAAGAAATATAAATAGATAAATAATATATTATAAAAGGTGATATTTACTCTGTGAAATTATATGCATTGTAATGTTGAATGTAATATTTTACAATAAAATGTGTTGTATTAGTGAACCTAATATAAATTTTCATCATTTTACAATGTCGGGTAACTTATTTTAAAAATGAACAGATTTTTACTGTAGCATTTATGTTGAAATTTTTAAGATAATATGTACATTGAAGAAAGGGACAGCAAGAGCATTGAGTATTTGATGTGTAGGAGTGTGTGTGAGTGTGTGAGAAATGGTTGCATAATGTGTGTGGAAACAAAGCATGAACTGTTAGAGGCCTTACAAACACAACAACTTATTGAGCAGTTCTCACAGGCGTTCTGGATGACCACAATATTTTCACTTTTGTCTGAAGATAACAGTTCTTTAGAAAGGTTGTGGTAATGATTATTATTGCGGATTTCATCATTTCGTAACCATTGGCCAGATCACAAAACATATTTTTAAGAATAAACTTAAGTATGAAGTTAAGAATATTTTGTATTTTCAAGTATGTATCTTAAAAAAGTTCTAAATACAAACAATGTCTGGGGCGTTTGAGAGTGTGTTCCTATACTGTTGCAAAAATGCTTTCATTCATATGAACTTCTTAAGATTTGTGAATCCGACACTAGATGCAGTGTGATCTCTTTTCCAGCGTAGAGCAAATAATAAAAATAAAAATAAAGTCAATAAAAGTTTGTTTGATGCTGAATATACAGTTACAGTATGTGGAGAGAGAAGAAGAGGATAGTACTGTTGCTTTATTGTGTTTTGTCTGGATGAGTGATGATAACAGATGAGGTTGCAACAGATATTATATTTCACAATTTCTGTCGCTACTCAAATAATTTTCAAATCCAGACAGTCTGTACTTTTTTTTTTTAAAGGCATCACTTGTGCTCACCAAGGCTGCTTTTTAAAAAAAATCAAAAACACAATAAAAACAGTAAAAGGTATTACAATATAAAATAACTCTTTTCTATTTGAATATATATTTAAAATGCAGTCGATTCCTGTAATGCAAAGCTTAAGTGTTACATGATCCTTCAGTTTCTGATTGGCTGTAACATTTCTAATCATTATAAGTATTGAAAACATTGTGGTGCTAAATATCTTTCATTTTTTTAATTCTTTGAATAAAAAGTTCAAAAGAACATCATTTATTTGAATATAAATCTTTTGTAACATACTGTCAATGTCATTTGAAATGTAAATGTCTTTACTGTCACATGTGAACATTGTTGAAAAAAAAAACTGATCCCAAACCTCTGAGACTACAAACAGCTGATTAAATACTGATTTAATGTGCTTTGTTAAATAAGACTGTTCTCATTAACAGTGTTCAAAAAAGTAAAGCGGTTAAAGCTGAACATGAGCATACCCCCAACTGCTAACCCCAACAAAACTACACAAAGAAACCTAATATCATGAAAGAAAAGAATAAACTGATTTCTTGTACCTGGTCTGTTTTCTGAACCCAACAGCAACTTCCAGCTCCATGGTGCTTTCACAGCATCTCTCCTTCTGAGAGACAAACGCTCAACACAGACACACAGTCACTGCGGAGGCTCAATCCCTCTTTCATCCCTTTAACACTGAATCCTCTGTTTCCCCGCTTCACTCTCTCTTTTTATGCTTCTGATGTCTGTAAAGTGGCATTTAGTTTCACGTCTGATGGTAGGACAGAAAAATCACAAACCAAGTCTGTAATAACTCAACTAATTCTCCTGAACAGCAATGGAGAGCTTATCTAAAGTTTGATGCCTCCTTTTTTCTACGGAAAAAGTAAAAGTTTTTTTTGTGTTTTTTTTTTTTTTTTTGCCCAATAAACATTTGTCTCCTCTAGTTTCATAAGAGATGTCAAAAATGTCTTTAAATCAAACTATGAAAAAGTGAATGAAAAGAATTTAAATTTTCCTCTGGTTATTTTTCATAAAACACATAAAACATGACCTGATGAGTATAATGAGTAATGCATTTTATAGAATAAATATACATGCTTATTCTCTCATTAAATTAATCTATAAAAGCAATGTCACTGCAGGACACGTCATCTTCCTTCTACAGGTTAAACAGGTAAAAAAAAAAAAGGTTTTCTAACAAAAAGAGGATCTTAATCTGGGCTCAACCCATTCAGCTTATAAATACCCAAGACACTCCTTGTCATGACCATCTAGGAGACACACAGCCGATCTGAAGTGATCTTTATGATAACACTGATTAAACATTGTATGTATTATTGAAGATTTTGTGCCTATGTCTTTAAAAAGTATTTAACAATTAATAGAAATAAACTGTATTTCAAAACCATTTTTAAAGCAGACAAGTTTTTGTCTTCTTAAAAGACTAAGTGATTTTCTTTTGCACTTTTTCCTCAGACCTGGAGTAAGATGTTACCAGTGGTTTTATTTTTCTCTCTCTTCTGTCTGACACCAGTGGCTACTGAAGGTAACACGATTTACAGTAATAGATCAAATGAAGATTATTGCAAGCAGGATTTCACTTGTCTATTGTAAATGTCTGTTGGTTTTTTCTTGCAGTGGGTCTCGGTGGTAAAGTGCTTCTGTTTCCAACCGAGACCGACTCCAGTTATGTTAAACTCACTCCTGAAAAGCCACTGAGTCTTTCAGCATTTACTCTGTGCATGCGTGTCGCAACTGAGCTCTCGGGCCAGAGAGAGATCATTCTGTTCGCCTACCGCACACAGAACTATGATGAGCTCAACGTGTGGAGAGAGAAAGATGGCCGCTTGTCCTTCTACCTCAGTGGGAGTGGAGCGCTTTTCTACCTGCCTCCTCTCTCCACCTTCCGGACCCACGTGTGCGTCACCTGGGACTCTGTGACTGGTCTTTCTGCCTTCTGGGTGGATGGACGTCGCAGCTCATACCAGCTGTATAAGAAAGGTCACTCAGTTCAACCTGGTGGCACCGTCCTGCTCGGTCAAGACCCTGATAACTACCTGGGAGGCTTTGATAAGAATCAGAACTTTGTAGGAGAAATTACAGATGTGCACATGTGGGATTATGTTCTCTCTGGCAGTCAGATTAGAGCAGTTTATGTAAACCAGGAACCGTATGTGCCGAAGGGAAATGTGTTCAACTGGAACACCATCAAATATGAGATTAAAGGAGATGTACTAGTGGTGAAAGATAACTGATTCTGATCAGGTGTAATGTCACACATTTGTGTCAACCTCTGTGACCTGTTCATCTGTTTTAATGATTTACAAAGCTGTAAAAGCTAACAAATAAATTCTTTCCTCAGCATTATATCTGCAGTGTTTGTGCATAATTTAAAATAATAATAATGATTTATATTTTTCCACAATGTTTAATTAACAAAAAAGAAGTGTGAACTGTAAATCACATAAATTTTCTCCATAGAGGAAATTATTTATAAGTGCCTGTAATGATCTACTATGAGAGTAATGCTATCAAGTCCATCTCCCGACACTTCTGAACGACTTACATGAAGTATGTAAGATCATATGTATGTGTATGTATATCTTGTCATAACCAATGGCGAGATCACCAAACATTTTTAATAATCAAAAAAAAATTTTTTTATGAAATATAAATATTTAAGAATATGTATAAAGTTATATAGTTAAAAGTTAAATATATATAAATATATTTATTCCCCAAAATATTTCTATATATTCTTATCTTTTTTCCTTATGGGGATTATATATGTGACCTGCGCTGGCAAACTGAGTCACAGTGAGCAATTTTTCAAAAATGAGTTATTTGCAGTTTCATATTTTCCATTTAAAGTTAAAATTACATATGAATTTTGTTAAATCAGACCAAAAATTACACCTGTTTGATGTTGATAAAATAAACACAGTCAATTCGGAAAAAAAAAGAAGTTAAAGTTTTCTGAAGGTTCGAAAGCAAAAAACAACTGCAATGTTGCATCTTTTCCTCCACTTCCTTTTTTTAATATTAAAGTTGACCCTATTATGGGTAATGAAAGGTTCATATTTTGGTTTTGCGAGTCCCCAACAACAGGTTGACATGAATGCAAGCTCAGAAATCACTTTTATTGTCTTGAAATATGCAGCATGTCAATAACATAACGCCCATCACCATTACTTAGCCCACAGCTCGGTCAGTGGTGAACACCTAAACAGCCATGGTATGTGTGTAAGCCCAGTGCAGAAACTTATTGATAAAGCACTACAGTAGTACACCAATGTATTGCTTTATTCTTTATCAGAACTTCAAGTAATAACAATGACAAACATTCACTATTCATCGACACATTTCTAGACAATTGCGAGCGAACAGATATTGCTGTTAGCCAGGTAAGCACCGTTCACACTGTCAGTGAGTGACACAGCGATTTTGTCACAGTGGTTTTAGACAGAGACCTACAAGTTGCGCAAAGCAAAAGCAATACCCACAACTAAATACTTATTTTGCATGCTACAGTACAGAGTACATGACAGCAACAGTTTTTAAAAGAATAACTCCACTTTCAGAATTAAAATTTCCTGATAATTTACTCACCCCAATTCATCCAAGATGTTCATGTCTCCCTTTCTTCAGTCGCAAAGAATTTATCAGTCGCAACTTATATAGCGAAATTCAGTCATAAAATTATAATTATAATTAATATTTGGCTGAAATGTTGTAAGAACATGTAAGAGGAAAATGTGTTTAAAGAGAACAGAAAATGATATCAATACCTGTTGTTGATTAGTTTCAGCATTGATGTTCTACAATGTTGACATTGTGACGGTGGGTATAAGGATAGTCTGGAAGCAGATGCGAGATTAACAATTTAATGAGATGAGATGAATATAAATACACAAACAAACAATGATGCTTGGACGACGACACTCCGTGGTGGTGGTGAGGAGGTGAGGAATCCTGATGGTGGTGGAGAGAAGGTGAGTAATCCGAATGATGACGGCGTGTAGGCAGCAGGAGAGGATGGCATAGGAACTGCGGGGAATGGAGCCGAAGGTAAGTGTCCATAGCTGAGTGAACGTGCGGAGAGTGGATGAGGTTCTGGGGAAAACACAGACCTCCAACGCATACAACACTAAAGCTAGACGAACAGGGAAACCACATCAAACATGTAACAACGATCTCACAAACACAAGACGTGAGACAAGCCAATATATAGTGGATGAGTAAAGAGTGGCAGCTGTAGCTTATGACAATTAACGGAGACGCCCACAAGCTAATCAGTGCAGACGCGAAACACACAGATTCCACCACAAAGTGCAAACACCCCAAGATCACGGTTTACCAACCGTGACAGTACCCCCCTCTAAGAACTCCTCCTGGAGTTCCCAGAAGGGCCTACCTGCTGATTGTAGTCATCAATAAGGGAGTGATCCAATATGTCCCTAGCAGGTACCCAACTTCTCTCCTCCGGACCGTAACCTGTAATCCCCAGTCCCCGGTCCACCAGATACTGGAATCCTCGTCCCCTCCGTCTCGAGTCCAGAATACGATTAACCGAATATGTCAGTTCCCCATCTACAAGACGTGGCGGCGGGGGAACCGGAGTAGGCGGATTAATATGTGCATAAAACATGGGTTTAATTTTGGACACATGAAAGGCGAGGTGTATCCTCTTGTATGCAGGAGGTAGTTTGAGGCGGACTGTCACCGGACTAATGATTTTGGTGATAGTGAACGGGCCAATAAATTTGGGAGCTAATTTATTAGAAATGGATCGCAATGGAATGTTACTGGTAGAAAGCCATACTTTTTGACCCACGATGTTGACGGGAGGCTTTGACTGGTGGCGATCGGCCTTGGCCTTAGTGCGCTCCCTCACCCGGAGCAGAGTCTCATGGGCTCTGGTCCAGGTGCGGTGACACCTCTGGACAAACGCGTGAGCGGAGGGGACCGCGACTTCAGATTCCAGACTGGGAAACGCTGGTGGCTTGTACCCTACACTACACTGAAACGGAGAGAGGCCCATAGCTGACACTGGCAACGAATTGTGGGCGTACTCCACCATAGAGAGTTGTTGATTACAGGAAGAAGGATTCTTGGAGACCTCCATCTCAACATCTCAACGTCCTCTCTAAATCTTGGTTGGCTCGCTCAGATTGTCCGTTGCTTTGGGGATGATAACCCGACGACAAGCTGACTGACGCTCCTAATAATTTGCAAAACTCTTTCCAAAATTTGGATATAAACTGAGATCCCCTGTCTGAAACCAAGTCTACCGGGAGGCCATGAAGCCGATAGACGTGATCTAAAACAGTAACCGCTGTCTCCTTGGCTGTCGGTAATTTGGGCAAGGGAATGAAATGTGCCGCCTTCGAGAACCGGTCCACTACGGTCAAAACGGCCATCATGCCATTAGAGGGCGGGAGGGCGGTAACAAAATCTAGAGCGATATGGGACCAGGGTCTCGAAGGGACAGACAGCGGTTGAAGAAGCCCATCAGGAGGTCGGTTAGATGACTTACCACTGGCACAAACTGAACAAGCCAAAACAAAATCGCGGACATCGCGAGCCATACGTGGCCACCAGAATCGTTGTCTAACCAACCCATTAGTTCTACTTATCCCTGGGTGCTAAGCCATGTTGGAACAATGACCCCACTGGACAACTTCGGACCTTAACTCCTCCGGCACAAATAAGCGGTTCGGTGGGCAACCGGACGGAGGCATTACCCCTTCTAAGGCCGTCTTGACCTTCGACTCGACCTCCCATATGAGTGCTGAGACTACTAATCTCTCAGGCAAAATACACTCGGGAGTAACGGGACAGGAGGAGGGATCAAAAAGAAGTGACAAAGAATCGGGTTTGACATTTTTGGAACCCGGGCGGTACGATAGGGTAAATTCAAAACGACCGAAAAAAAGTGCCCACCGTGCCTGCCTGGAATTGAGTCTTTTGGCAGTTCTGATGTATTCTAAATTCTTGTGATCGGTCCAAACAATAAAGGGAACCCCTGAACCCTCTAACCAGTGGCGCCACTCCTCCAACGCTAATTTGACCGCCAACAACTCTCTATTGCCAATGTCATAATTACGTTCGGCAGGAGATAATCGATGTGAGAAAAATGCGCATGGGTGTACCTTATCGTCTGAAACAGCACGTTGGGACAACACTGCTCCTACCCCCACCTCTGATGCGTCGACCTCCACCACGAACTGCCGTGTGGGATCAGGGGCCACAAGGATGGGAGCTGAAACGAAGCGGTTCTTGAGGTTAGTGAATTCAGCCTCAGCTGCGTCAGACCACCTGAACGGAGTACTGGGAGAGGTCAAGGCTGTCAGAGGTGAGGCTAGTTGGCTGTAATTACGAATGAAACGACGATAGAAATTGGCGAACCCCAGAAACCGCTGTAGGGCCTTACGGGAATCTGGAGATGGCCAATCTATCACAGCCTTTACTTTGTCAGGGTCCATTCGTATTCCCTCAGACGACACGATATACCCTAGGAAGGGGACTGACTGTGCATGGAATAGGCACTTCTCCGCCTTGACAAAAAGACCATTCTCTAGTAACCTCTGGAGCACTCGTCTGACGTGTTGAACATGTTCCTGGAGAGATGAAGAAAAAATCAGTATGTCATCCAGGTAAACATATATAAACTGATGTACCATATCTCTCAACACGTCATTCACGAGTGCTTGGAAAACCCTGTGCAAGTTGGAGAGCCCGAACCGCATCACCAAATATTCAAAGTGCCCTCTAGGGGTGTTAAAGGCAATTTTCCATTCATCCCCCTTCCGGATGCGGACCAAATGATGAGCATTACGTAAATCCAATTTTGTGAATACAGATGCTCCCTGCAACCTCTCAAAAGCTGAAGACATGAGTGGTAAAGGATAACTATTCTGAATAGTAATGTTGTTCAGCTCTCGGTAATCAATTCAAGGTCGCAGAGAACCATCCTTCTTACCCACAAAAAAGAACACCGCCCCCGCTGGAGAAGAGGAAGGACGGATGAACCCAGAGGCTAAGGAATCAGAAATGTATTTCTCCATGGCCTCCCTCTCAGGAATAGAAAGAGAGTATAACTTACCTTTAGGCGGAGATTTACCTGACACTAAGTTTATGGCACAGTCGTAGGGACGAT
This sequence comes from Carassius gibelio, assembly GCF_023724105.1. Taxonomy (NCBI): domain Eukaryota; kingdom Metazoa; phylum Chordata; class Actinopteri; order Cypriniformes; family Cyprinidae; genus Carassius; species Carassius gibelio. Next base: position 2,490,093 of record NC_068394.1, on the reverse strand, counting down.
GCAGAGGAAGAGAAGCAGCCCGGGACTTACTGAACACTTCCTTCTGTTATGTGGAGGGGTTGGGATGAACTCAGATGCAGACAGGAAGTAGCAAACACAGGATTGATTAATCACAAAAGGGGAAAACAAAACCCACGAGGGGGAAAACACTGACTAGGGTAGACACTAAATTACTTTACAAGACACGATAAACAAAGACTCTGAACACTAACTACAAACAAACACTCACGGTTATACAAAGACTTCTTAAAGGGGTTACAAGGATACAATATCTCACGAGGCTGACAGGTAGAAACACATATGTGGAACAATCACAAGTAGGAACAGTCACGGTGTGGAACAATCTCAGTGTGGAACAATGAACCAACAAAAGAAGGAGAACTAATTAAGACACAACAGGTGGCACAGATACGGCAATCACGACAAGACTAGGATAACAAGGGGGGCGGGGCAAGGGGACAAGACAACACAAGCACATGGCCCAAAGACAAGGCCATGTGCTTGTACACAAAACACGGGTCTGTCATGATCCTGCCTCAAGACTAGAGAAAAGTCAGGACATGAAGGCAGGATCATGACAGAACCCCTCCCTTAAGGAGCAGCTTTCAGATGCTCCCCAAGGGAATATCAAATGCGGGACAGGACTGACTGGGACAGAGTCAAAAACCAACAAGACATGACAAATAATAACAAAGGCAAACATGAAAACACTACGACAGGGTTAGGGTGACAAATAAAAAAAAACAAACAAGGAAGGGGAGGAGGCGGGACAACAAAGTTCATGGGGGACAGACCAGGGTGGGTGGGTGGGGCAGGAGTCTTAGAAGGACGGGACGAAGGCTGACGGCGAGGGGTCCGGGCAGATCTGGGTGGTGAGGGGTGGGGAGTGGTCTCAGGACTACTGACAGGGGACATGACAAGAGAAGTCGCAGGACATGGGACAACATCTACTGGACACGGGGAAACATCTACTGGACACGGGGAGACAACAGCTGGACACGGGGAGACAACAGCTGGACACGGGGAGACAACAGCTGGACACGGGGAGACATCAGCTGGACACTCGACGACATTAACTGGACACAGGGCAACATCAACAGGACACGGGACTATATCAACGGGACACTCGACAACATCAACGGGACACGGGACAACATCAGTGGAGACAGAAACTGGGTCAGGAACTGTGCTAACTGCGGCTGGCTCGGGATCTCTGGGGACAGGGTCTGGGGACAAGACAGGACTGGTGGGGACTTGAAGGATCTGGACAAGACGAGACAAATAATTAGACAGAGTCTTGGCAGCGATTACAACAGGCATCTCCTTACGAGATAAGACAGCCTGTAGCAATGCTTCGGCTGCAGAGTCAGCCGCGGCTCTCTCCTCTGCCCTCACGACTGCGTACCTGGAAACAGTTCTCCTAGTCGCCGGTTCGGGGTCAAGGGTCACCGCACTCCACAATGTGAAAGTGTTAGAACCCCATTCCACTCGTGGATTATGTTTGAACAACCAGGGGTGACCTAAAACAATGGGAGCAACAGGGGAGTCCATGAGGAAAAAGGATATGGTTTCTTGATGGTTGCCAGATGTGATCAGTGTGATGGGTTCTGTATGGTGGGTGATGTGAGGCAGTTCCTGGCCATTGAGTGCGGTGACATGGATGGGGAGAGACACAGGAAGGACAGGAATGTTCAGGTGATGTGCAAGTGAAGAATCAATGAAATTACCTTCGGCTCCGTAGTCCAGAAGGGCTTGACATTCATGATGTTGATTCTTCCACCGCAGTCTCACCAGAAGGAGGGTCGATGATGGAGGTGAGGACTTCTCAGCGGAGATCCCACCCGATAGTAGCCTCAGATTTACTATCGGGCTGACTCTTTTACCGGGCAAGAGTAGTTGTTATGGTCAGAGCCTCCGCAGTATAAACATAGTCCTTGGGACCTCCGTCGTTCCCTCTCCCTCCGGGACAGCCGAGCTCTACCCACCTGCATGGGCTTGTGATCGTCGACAGAACCGACCGTGTTCTCTCGACTCAAGCGCCCCCTACCAGGAGAAAAGGGAGGCCTGGAAGGACTGTGTTGGCGGCCCAGACGATTAAACCTTGCCTCCACCCGCAACGCCAGGTCAATGAGTTCGTTGAGAGTAGGGGGCAGCTCGAGGAGGTAGATCTCCTGCTGAACACGGTCGGATAACCCATGCAGGAATCTATCACACTGCGCCGCCTCGTTTCACTGGCACACGGCCGCCAGGGTACGGAACTCGATGGAGTACTCGGTTACAGATGAAGGTCCTTGCCAGAGTTCCGAGAGGCCGTTCCCCATAAGGCAGACTTGCCAGAGAGAAGTGTGAGCATGAACGCTACTTTGGATTCCTCCGTAGCGAAAGTGCGGGGCTGCAGAGCAAAATGCATCGAGCATTTGTTAAGAAATGTTCTACAAAAGGTTGGCTCACCCGCATAGTTCTCCGGCGCCGGAAGTCGTGGCTCTGGCCGGAAGTGGTCCTGAGGAATCCCCGGGGGAACGGGCGGCGCAGGCGGTGCGATGGGCGCAGTGGGAGACGTGAGCTGATGGATCTGCTGGGTGAGCTCGGACACCTGTGCCACCAGCGCTTGGACAGCGCGTCCGGTGTTCGAGATACTCTCCTGCTGCTGATACATTCTTTTGACACTGTTGTGCATGAAGTCGGTGAGGGTATTGGTGCTCGCTGCTTCCATGATGGGTGAGATTGTTCTGTAACGGCTGGTGAAAGGACAGTCTGGAAACAATAGCGAGTTTAAGATTTTAATGAGAAGATATGGCGATGGTACATAAACAAACAATGACGATGAGACACGACACTCCGAAGGGATGGTGTAGCGGTGAGAAATCTAGACGGTGGTAGAGAGAAGGTGAGGAATCTGGATGTTGACGGCGTGAGGCAGCAGGAGAGAGTGGCACAGGAACTGCGGGGAATAGAGCCGAAGGTAAGTGTCCGTGTCTGAGTGAACATGCGAAGAGTGGATGAGGTTCTGGGGAAACACAGACATCCAAACGCAAAACAACACTGAAGCCAGACGGGGGGATAAACACATCGACATGAAACAACGATCTCACAAACACAGGACGTGAGACAAGCCATTATATAGTGGATGAGTAATGAGCGGCAGCTGTTGCTGATACAATAAACGGAGACGCCCACAACAAATCAGTGCAGACGCGGAACACACAGAATTCACCACAAAGTGTAAACAACCCGAGATCACGGTTTACCAACCGTGACAGTGATAAAAATTTCTGACCAAAAATTTTGAATGGCAGTCCAAAGACATTGATTGGTCAAACCAGACGCCTAGATTTCTGATGTTCGACTGGACAGTGGAGCTCAGAGAACCAAGGTGTTGGACAATTTGTGGAATTTTGTTGTCTGGGGCTATAATCAGGGTTTCGGTCTTTTTCGAGTTTAATTGGAGACAGTTACTAGCAAGCTACGATTTAACACAAGATATACTATTCAATAAATCTGTTAGTTTGTGGAACTCCAAATCATTAAACGAGCAATACAATTGTATGTCATCAGCATAAAAATGGTATGACACTTTGTTCAAATGTTTCAAAATATTTCCAAGAGGTGTAATGTACAGTAAAAACAGAAGTGGACCCAGGACAGATCCCTGGGGGACACCATTCAAGAATGGAGTGGCTTCAGACAATATATCATTTACATGTACAAAAAGTTCTATCACTCAGGTAAGAGGAGAACCATTTTAAAAACAGTCCCAGCCACACCAAACTCATTTTCCAATCTATGTAACAATATTTTGTGGTCCACCGTATCGAAGGCTGATGATAAATCCAATAAAACCAATACTGAGTATCTTCCTGAGTCGGCCGCCATTTGGACTTCGTTAAATACTTTGAGGAGAGCAGTCTCGGTAGAGTGCATCTTTCTAGAGCCAGACTGATACTTATCCAGGAGGCCACTGTTACTTAGAAAAGCTGTCAGCTGCTCAGCTACTACTTTCTCCAAGACTTTTGAAAGAAAAGGCAGTTTAGATATTGGCCTATAATTGCAGTGTTCCACTGGATCCAAATTGGGCTTTTTTAAAATGGGGCTTATCACTGCCTGTTTATAAAAATTTGGGACGATCCCAGTGGAAAGTGAAATTTTAATAATTTGGACAAAAATAGGACCAAAAAGATCTATTACTTTAACAAACATGAATGTTGGTAATATATCCAATGAGCAAGAAGATGGCTTCATCTTTTTAAATAAGATCATGAGATCATCTAATGAGATGACAGAAAATTTAGCCCAGGAGCAATTTGGGGTAGCTACCACAATTGGGCTCTCATCAGATGCTTTTACACTATATTTGATTTCATTCACCTTATTTACGAAATATTTTAAGAAATTGTTGCAGTCCTCAATGGTGAAAACAGGCACCAATGGTGTAGAGGGTGAAACAATATTCTGAATAGTATCAGAGACAACTTTAGGGTTTCTCTTATTCTGGTTTACAAGATTAAAAAAATACTTAGATCTGGCCTGCTTCATCATTTCATTTAGCGAAACAATAAGCTCCTTTAAATGTATTCTGTGCACTTCCAAGTTAGTGGATTTCTACAAACGCTCTACCTTACGACATATTCTCCTAGAGGAAGCAATTTCCTCATTTAACCAAGGACAAGGATTTGTAGGAGAAGTTGTTTTGTGCTTTACAGGGGCCACTATGTCCAGAGCAGAAAGGCAATGGTCATTGAAGTGATTAACAAGGGGTTCTCCATCAGTATAATCCTCAAAGAATTTGGGCTGAAAGAAATCAGAAAAATTTTCAATAACGTTTTGATTTATAATACGCCTTTTGGACACCACTGTATGTGCATCACTGACCACATTACAAGACACATTAAAGTATAGACAGCAATGGTCAGACACATGAATGTCCACAACATTAAAGCAGTTTAAGGCAGAATGCTAAAAGTGTCTGCTAAATGTCATATCACCTTTTCCTCCCAGACTCCATTCCCCATAATCCTTTGCCCTGACTCATCAATGATTTCATTCAGCTGTTGATCAATTCATTGTCAATATAAGTACAACAGTAAGTACACACAGTGCGACAAATACTTCCTTTGGATCCTCACTTAAGTCTCAGAGCAGTTGTATAGGTCTTGTAAACTACCACAAGTGAAGTGAAACTCTTTAAGTTCAGAGCGTTTAACCGATCAAACAGAGAAACTGTGAGTTTGAGCTGAAAGTCAGATTTGCATTGACAGCTTTAGTGATTCTGATGGTCTCAGAATAGAGCAGTTCCGTCTCCAGAGACCATGTTCAAACCCCAAGAGCTTCAGTTCACATTTACTGCTAAACACAGCTGTTCTCAACTATTACAATCCATCAACAGCAGCTGAAACTTTAGTGAAGGAAGGACACACTGATCAATGATGCAGTCGGACACAAATGGAAGGCGTTCAGAAGCTTTATTGAATGAACAGCAATGGCAGCACATTGAAAGACTGCTTGAGTATTGAGCTGTAAATCAGGAGACTGCTGTGAATCCTGCTGCTCTTCACTGGAGAAACATCAGCACTCGGAGCTCATGAGGAACGTGGTCTCCCGAGCAGCTCCGTCATGTGTTACTCTGCAGACGAAGCGCTCGCCGGCTTCCCAGCGTGCTTTGCTGAGGCTCAGGACGCTGCTGAGGCTGTAGAGTCCGTCCCGCTCGCTCTCTTCGCTGGTCTGAACCCCCTCGGTGACCTCTGACCCGTCCAGCGTCCAGCTCACCTGCGCCCCCTGTGGAGCGTAAGAGCTGAGCAGACAGAGCAGTGCGGCTGAGTCTCCAGAGATCTGCAGAGAAGAGGGAGGCAGCAGAGACACGGAGGGATTCACTGCCGGATGAGCTGAAACACACAAACACACACAACTCAAACTCACTCTTAGCATTCTGACTCTATCTCATAGATTTAGATATGGTGATGCTGTAAAAATCATAATCATTGAATCGTTAATGTAGTTTGACCTCACTGCCTTCATTTATACACAGCCTAGAGATGTTGTCTTACATGAAATCTCCATTAAATAAATGTTCACCAGTACATCTAAATTTAAATTAGTTTTATTAAGCAAACATGATAATAATTTGTTATTTTTCTGAATTAATATGTGTAACATTTAAAATTATTTAGAATGTGCAAATTTATGATCATTTAGAAAACAAATAAATATAATAATTTATATATGTTTTTAAAGATCATAACACTCACAATCACAATTACATGGAAATGCACATTTACATTGATGATACCTACAAAATTAGAATTATTTTGTCCATATTATTAAACCTTTGTGTCATGCATTTCTAAAACTCTTAATCATTAATTTGATCAATAACTATGCAAAAAAAAAAAATTTAAGAAATAGTTAAATATACATCAATCTATTTCAACCAATTAATTAATATGCAATGATTAGCAATAATAAGATTTGAAATTATTAATGTAAAGTGAGATAAAACAAATTTAAATATGATTTTAAATAGAAAAGGGAATATCACTAAATATTAATATATAGTTATAAAATACCAGACAAAATCAAAATAAACGATGAAGCAATTAAATGCATAATGTTAGAATTAATGAATAATTAATTTTAATATTATAAATTAATATTTTCTATCTTTATTCTTCTTTAACTTCCGTAACATTTTTATAATAATTGTTGGCAAATGTTTGCTTAATAAAATAATAACATATATTTTAATGATATGATTGAAGAGACTTACCGATTACAAGTTTAGTTCCTCCACCAAAGGTCCACCACAGTGCTTCATTCTAGTGAAAGCGTCGTACAAAAACCTCCTTCACACTCAAATGAACACACACACACACACACACACACTGATATGAGGCTCAACAGCAGACATGAATTATTAAAAAATGCAGCATAGAATGTTATTGTATAAAGGCTTATCACATTTTCAAGACATGTGAATTTAAACTGATTCTGTTTACCTGCTTTATAATGGAATCTTTAGCAAGATTTAGGTGGTCAGTCCATATTGGATGACCTCTGACCTGTTATACATTATCATAGATGATATAAAATCTGCACATCAAATATTCAATGCTCTCAGCATGAAAGGTCATTAAAACAGTATTTGAAGGGCGACGCTCCTCCTTGTGAAAATGATAAATAAAAATTGAAGAAATGAAATTGCAAGCATGTGTATCTCTAAGACAAATTTCAACCATGGTTGACAATAAAGATGTATTGTATTGTAGTCTCTTCAGGTAAATGATGTGAGTGTGTTTGCATATTGATCAGATGCTTCAGTGCTCTGAGAGTGTTTATAGTGCTGTGAGTTTAACACTTCATCACTGACACACACAGCAATCTTCATCAACATGACCTTCATCATCATCTGGACACTTTTATACTGCTTCGTACTACAAGGTGACTAGTATTTTTATATATTTGAAATATTAAATATTTTAATAATATGTACAATAATATATTTTCATGGACTCATGGATGTTTTTTTAGGATGTAAGGCTAAAATCACAGTCACTCAGAGTCCTAAAGTACAAACTGGCAGACCAGGACAAAATGTTAAGATGAGTTGTAAACTCAGTTCTCCAGTTATCAGTTCTATTGACTGCACCCCACCCTGTTTGGCCTGGTACTCACAGAAACCTGGAGAAGCTCCTAAACGCCTGATTTATCATGCAACCAGTCTTGAGTCAGAAACTCCGTCTAGATTCAGTGGCAGTGGATCTGACAGTGATTTCACTCTGACCATCACTGGATTCCAGACTGAAGATGTTGCATATTATTACTGTCAGAGTTTTCATTGCAGAGTGCATAATTATGGTGACTGTGTGGGTGATTTTGCGTTCCCACAGTGATAAAGCGTGGTACAAAAACCTGTGTCAGTCAGAGTCACAGTGACTGAACTGATGCTGCAGCTGCTCAAACACTATCACTCACTACTGACACACAGAGACCAAACACACAACTACACATGAGCTCACAACTGAGTCAGGAGTCACATCAGCTCTATTAGACTGGGATCTGTCCTGTGACAGACGGGTTTGAATCGACTATGCTCAGATTCAGAGAAAACAGAGTGTGTAAAGTGATACCAAATCAAAGAAACAATAATAACATTGTATTAAAGTAATATAATCATTGGGTAGCAACAGTAAGCTAACATAAAATAATCAAGCTGATTATTTTATTTAATATTTTTTTTAATCATTATCTGACTTATAACTCGTAACTCATTTCTGATGAGCAGAAGTGAAACTGTTCCAGTTCAGAGCGTTTAACCGATCAAACAGAGAAACTGTGAGTTTGAGCTGAAATCAGATTTGCATTGACAGCTTTAGTGATTCTGATGATCTCAGAATAGAGCAGCTCCGTCTCCAGAGACCATGTTCAAACCCCAAGAGCTTCAGTTCACATTTACTGCTAAACACAGCTGTTCTCAACTATTACAATCCATCAACAGCAGCTGAAACTTTAGTGAAGGAAGGACACACTGATCAATGATGCAGTCGCACACAAATGTATTGAATATTCAAACTTTTTTTAGGTTTTATTTCCATGCATTGGATGCATGTTCTATACAGACAGTGTGTACCAGCATCTGTGGAAAATCATCATTTGTGTCCAAGTTTGTCATGATTCAGTGCAAAAGATGGAAATATACACAAGCCAAGATCTCCACTAATCTTTAGGAAACTGATTAATAATAATATCACCAACTGAAATGAATGGCCTTAAAAAAAATAATGATAAAGATTTAAAAAAACAGACAGAACGGGACAGACGTAACATTACTGTGGTATACAGTATCCTACAAAATAAAAGTCATGATTAAGTAGGATTCAGAGAAGGTCTTAAACAGATTAATGACATGATGAATGGATGGATGGATAGATAGATAATTATATATATATTTAAGAATAATTAGTATAGTAGTAACAAATGAATGATGCACAAAATCTGCTTTTTACTGTGTATTGTGGATATTTGTATTTAATTTTATTTTGTATCCCAGAATTGCAGAAGCTTACATCAAAGTGAGAACAGGGAGAAAATGGAGAGCACAGCACAGACAGTGAAAAAAAAAGCGACTTAAAGAGCCAATGAGAGCAGGCGGAAACCTTAAAACCTTTATTTTTAGATTAATTCTAGACTTTAAAAACCCTATAATGGCCTGCATGGTGCATTTTTTAATTTACATATGTGAAACTGAAAATGCAGGATTACAAAACGGCATTTGCAGACTATATAATGAAATACACATGAACAGTAATATATATATATATGAAAAGTGATATGATTTTTCACAGTGCTTATTATATTTATTGCAGACCAAAGTTATTTCAGTATCACTGATATTTGCAATATTTTGCTAGTAAATTTCACAGATAATTACAAAGAAATGAAAGTTGATGATTGCATTGAATTAAACATGAAATTTTAAAACATGAAAAGACTGAAATAGCCTAGAATTTTCATGTAAAACTTTTTTTATAACAATGAAAAATCATTTTATTATCATCATTTTTATTTTATTACTTTTATTATTCATTTTTTTATGTCAAATTAGTTTTTATTAGCTACATTTTATTTGGTTAAGTGTTCGTTTATTTATAGTTATTATACTACTTAAACTAAATGAAAAAGGCAATTGTTGGCAACTACCTGAAATAAAATCAGTTTAATATTCAGTAAATGTTTATTTTATTTTAAGTAATTTTTTTTATAGCTTTAGTTTTAGTTAATGATAGGATAGAACTGAGTTGCTGTAATATTTACTGCATCTTATTTATAACTGGTGATTTCATATTAAAAATTGTATATATTTATATAAACGGTACACAGGTACACAGGTAGACTGCCTGTATTAAAATATACATGTAATTTGCTACTTTTTATTTGTAACTTCTATCATAGCCAGTAATTTCTTTTTCAGCCGGTAATTACTTTTCCCAAAGCTAGATTGACCGTTAGCGTCTTTTAATGATGAGTGACTTATATCTTGGCTGTGTACAACTCTTCCCAACTCTTACAGTTTGGTACTGATGTGAGCTTTCTGCAGTGTGTATATCACTGATGTGATAGTGATGCTCCTGCTGATGAGACATCAGCGCTTTCCTCTCGTCTGAGGAATGGAGGGAAATACTTTTACAATGTTCAAGACTATCAAACCAAGACCATTTCTACTGAATCATCCATCCGTTCTATCCTTTTAGATGAACTTCTTTTCTTTATTCATTTGTCAGCTCAGGATTTATTTGTGATTTATGACTTTATTGATCATTTATCGCTCGTGAATTGAGTTGAGGTTTCATGATTGTGCCAGACTGCCAGTCTTTTCTAAAAATATAAATACGCAGAACTTCACAAGTACAGAGGTGAGATGTAGTGTGTGTGTGTTTGTGTGTGTGTGTTTGGTATGTATATGGCTGTCATTGAGCTGTCATTACTGAAACAGAACAGCTATCTGACAGCACATAAATCCTTCATGTATGTGTGTGTGTGTGTGTGTGTGTGTGTTTGTGTTTGTGTGCAAAAGTGTTGAATGGCCAAAGGGATACAATGTCTCAAAGACAAAATGACCTTCTCTAACTTACTTAATGTGTGTGATACTCCAGGTATTTTATGCATGCACACATTCACATAGGCTACGTATAATATTCTATATAGTGTAGAAATAATAGTAGTAATATGGTAGTAGGCTATTCTGCTATCTGAAAAAAAAGTAGGGCTGCATGATTATTTAGTTAATGAAAACGAAATATTGATATAACTTGTTGCAATTTAATTAAATAAATATATGCACTGTGTATGTTAAGAGTGAAGTGCTTCAGCTCACCATCTGCTAAGTATATTAGCTTTCTAATTTACAGTTGTAATGTATTTTTTTTATTATTATTATTTATTAGCATTATAATCTTAATTTTCCATTTTATAGTGAAATATCGCAATAGAGTATAAAATAAGTATAAAATATAAAACAATAATATATTACTATGTAATAATAGTAATAATTATAGAAATTTTTTTTTATAATAGAATTTTATTTTATTTTATTAAATAAATTTAGGATTTTATTTCTATTATAGAATTATTTTTAATACTAAAAATAATAAAATTAAGTAATAATAATAACTTATTATTATAATTTAATTTGTACAATTGAATTTCTTAATAATAACTATTATTATTATTTTAACTATTTATTATTATTAATAATTTTGCTATTATTATGTAATATCTCCAAGACTTGCAGCATTGTTATATGAAGGGAAGATTTGTTCTTTTAGATTACATATTTACTTTTTCTGCAGTTTAGTAGCCATTATAAATAATTGAGTTTGGATTTAACCATGAAGAGGAAACATTTGACCCCGACGTGATTCGAACACGCAACCTTCTGATCTGGAGTCAGACGCGCTACCGTTGCGCCACGAGGTCTATACTTCATAATCAGGAATTATCCAATAGGATTTAATACCGCGATTTCTGTCTATTACGGTTTATTACAGTAACATTTATCAAATCAGAAATGAAATTCTCAAAATTACTTGTACAACCTCCACATCATCTAGTCATACACATCATAAAACCAGTTTCTCGTTCTTTTGAATTGCGATTGCTTTTGTATATTCATGCAGTTGATTATGTACATTTAACTGAGGTTTCCTACATTATCAGTTGCTAATGTCATGTCACTCAAAATGTATTGTGCAGTTTTCTGTGCAACAGTCTTACCCCTCAAAACATCTAGTCTTTAGTTCATCGTATAAATCATTAAATGCAAAATGGTTCATCTTGTTGTCATAAACTGCCAAGCACACTTTTTATTTTTACAATTTGTTATACGACTTTTTGTCAATTTGGCATGAATTGTGCAAGTGAATCTTTACTAATGAAGATAATGTATAATTCAATGGTAAACCAATGATAAACCATTTCTCTGAAATAGCTTCATCTCATGAATCTTCAGTTGGAAACCTTATACTGTAAATCAGAGGACAACACAAGAGTTACAAAATCTGACAATGGCATTATTTTCATCTTTGTGCCCATATTTCGTTTTTTCTTTCTACATATATCACAATGGCATTCTAAAGGTTTTTTATTTATTTTATTTTTATTTTTTGACCACTGGTAAAAGTGTAACTGGGAATTCTATCTGTTGCACACACAGAAGAGGCGGAGACTTCTGGTGGCACATATATTGTTTTATTGCTGCAGAAACACATAAACAGAGAGAGAAAGAAATCTTTCAATTGTGAATCAGTGGCTGCAAGAGTGGCTTCTTCATATATAAATGAAGCTCTATGTCCTTAAACTCACTTTAAACAATCATATCACAATACATTGAAAGAAAATGAAAATATATTGCTATACTGTCTGTAACACATTAACATTTCCATGACATCCGAAAATAATACTCAATAATCATACAAAAACGGTGTATAAGCTCTTTGTTTCCTTTTTAGTAACTATTTCTCTCTATTTGCTCTGTTGTAAACGATCTTAATCAGCAATTTAGTTGTCTCTAAAACATGACAGATGTACAAAACACAATTGTTACAATAAACAAATATAAACTCTCATAATAACGAGTGATTACAAGTATATTACTGAGGACACCAGACATGGGGACTTGTGACTTGGTGACTTGGACTCGAGTCGACTCGAGTCGCTATTTTTAGGACTTGAGACTTGACTCGGACTTGGAAGTTAAAGACTCGGGACTTGACTTGACTTGAGACACGATGACTTGAATGACTTGAGTGTTAATCACATCATGTTTTCATTTTGAATATAAAATATATAAATTATTTTTTAAAATAAAGTTGATTACTCAGCTGGAGCGCAGGCTGAGAATAGCGTCGTGACTGGATCAGGACACTATCATCAGTCATGTCCTCTCTACCTTACACACACCACGCCCACTTAAATCAGATATCACATCACATCAACATGTCAGCCTAAGGGTTACCGACGGTCATCGCTTTTGTCTTCAATAGTTCGCGACTAAAAACGCGTGGAAAACGCTAGTCGCGCCGCTTTCTCCTTCTTTCCAAAGCGCTCGGGCAGAAGTGCTCCTGGGGCGTCTGTCGTTGCTAAGCATCCATGACACGCTCTCTCTCAATGAAGACGCGGACATTTCAGCAAAGTATAAATGGGTTTGCAGCACTAAAAATCGCTCGCAGTAGCTCTGCTACTAAATTCATTTCAAAATGGCAATCCATATACAGCTATGAACAGCTGTTCCTTCATCTTAGCTGAGCTTTCAACGTTGATACGGGAAAGGATGAAGCTGATTGGTTAGTTATTGTCACATGACCTGCGGTGGGCTTGCGGCATTTTGAAAAGTTTAGATGTTGAGCGCGTTGCTTCCATTATGAGCGCGCATACCGCGCGCCTACATTGGAAATAACGAACTTGCGCGCGCAAAAGACGTGATGTGAACAGCCCCTAATGATCCGCTAGCAGGCCGTCAAAAAAACGCATTCCAGGGGCGGCGCTAGGGTTGGGCTAAGGGGGCATAAGTCCCGAATATTTTGTTACCTTGTCGTTCTCATAGAGCAAAACAATTAATCAGAAAAACAAATGTAGCTGCCGCGATTACCCAATCATGACAAGTGCATATTACATACATATATATATATATATATATATATATATATATATATATATATATATATATATATATATATATACATATATATATAAATATATATATACATATATATATACATATATATATATATATATATATATATATATATATATACATATATATATAAATATATATATACATATATATATACATATATATATATATATATATATATATATATATATATATATATATATAGTACAGAATATAAATATGACGTATTTTCAGTTGTTTCATACTTTTTTGTTATGTACAGTACAGACCAAAAGTTTGGACACACCTTCTCATTCAAAGAGTTTTCTTTATTTTCATGACTATGAAAATTGTAGAGTCACACTGAAGGCATCAAGGGCTATTTGACCAAGAAGGAGAGTGATGGGGTGCTGCTCCAGATGACCTGGCCTCCACAGTCACCGGACCTGAACCCAATCCAGATGGTTTAGGGGTGAGCTGGACCGCAGACAGAAGGCAAAAGGGCCAACAAGTGCTAAGCATCTCTCGGAGAACTCCTTCAAGACTGTTGGAAGACCATTTCAGGTGACTACCTCTTGAAGCTCATCAAGAGAAAGCCAAGAGTGTGCAAAGCAGTAATCAAAGCAAAAAGTGGCTACTTTGAAGAACCAAGAATATTACATATTTTCGGTTGTTTCACACTTTTTTGTTATGTATATAATTCCATGTATAATTCCACATGTGTTAATTCATAGTTTTGATGCCTTCAGTGTGAATCTACAATTTTCATAGTCATGAAAATAAAGAAAACTCTTTGAATGAGAAGGTGTGTCCAAACTTTTGGTCTGTACTGTACATAACAAAAAAGTATGAAACAACTGAAAATACGTCATATTTATATTCTATACTCTGAGAGAGAGAGAGAGAGGAGAAATGTAACAAAGTTTAATGTTGTATGTAAACTGTGTTTGAGAGAGAGAGAGAGAGAGAGAGAGGTGTTCAGAGAGGAGTCTGTTGGATGTTTAGCTGTTATTTGTTTTATGGACTCAATGTTGAAAATGTAAAACATTTCAAACACTGTTGGCAGAAGTGAAAAATAAATAATTTTAGGAAGTTACAATTTTGTTTGATTCCATGATGTATTTTACTGAACATGAGTATTTACAACGCAAATCCAAATTATTTTAATTTACTGACAGTTACTTATATCTTGTCTTTTAACTTTATTAAGATCAGATTCTGCAGGTAAAATAACAATATTAAGGTGACTTGACTTGACTTGACTTGCCCAAGAAAAAAATACTTGGGACTTACTTGAGACTTGAAGGTTAAGACTTGAGACTTACTTGAGACTTACACATGTGTGACTTGGTCCCATCTCTGGAGGACACTAAGCACCCATGTCAATGCATCGCGCGGCCTCCACCAACGCAGCGGCGTCAGCCGCCTCCCAGCCGCGATTGCGCAATCCATCGCGCGGGTGCGGCCGGCCGCACATCAACCGCTAAAGTGATCGATTATGTATACAAAGTCATCAAACTAACACAAATAACTAAAGTATAAACACTTTATGAACTCAAACTGCGATGCCACATCACTTATCTTACCTGCAGAAACACATAAACAGAGAGAGAAAGAAATCTTTCAATGGGCTAGGTGCACAAGATGGCGCCGGTGAGCTTCAGCGACGCGAGTGTGTGCGTACTTATTTCCGGTCTTGCGACGCTCGCATTGACTGTAATGGAAACTTGCACACGGATCTTGGCTAGATGTATATAATTAATGATTTTCAAATTTAACAGCCGATAGTTGTATATCAGAAACATGGGGAAACATCCTCCCTATATTTTGCGTACCTCTGTGTGGAAATTCATCAAGATACAACGCGGAGATTGCTTTATTCTTCTGTTGATTATGCGGATCAGTGTCAGGTCAGGTCCACAGGGATTTCTTCTTTCAAACACAAACCTCTCAAATATGCAATACTTTTCATTTTCGAAGAGCTAGTTTTGTTCTGTTATGTAAGATACATGTTTCTGACTGTCAAACGACTCACAGAGATTTCTGATAAAGCATGTTTTATTAACTTTTTGATAACATAATTTATAACTAACTGTACAATTAAACGTAATATAATTATGGTATGTTTGCATTAAATAAAAGATCGCTGTTTGCATTCATGTGTGTTTTTATTTGTTTTGTGAAAGATCTGTAGCATAAATCATTATCTGTCTATGTATATTGTTATTGTTTTGCATTATCAGATTAAAAATATTAAAATTAGTCACGTATTTTTTACTGTGTAAAATAATAAAATATGTTGTGAAAATGAAACAGACTGATGTATGTGTACAATTGAGAAATAGATATTTCTGAAGATATATCGCAGACCACGTCTCACGAGGTAAATATTTAATATAAAAATAATAATAATGCAAACATTTTCGAGAAATAAGTGATTTGTACATTTACATATTTGGTAAGATAAAATACATTATATAGCTGTGTATACACGCCATGAGTTCAACTTTCATTTCGTGAACATTAGTGTATTTAATTCATTCACCGGACCCAAACATACACAAGTTTCAAATCCACTGGCTCAGTTAACATTTGTAGTATAGTGATAATAGCAGTGTATATCTTATTTGCATATGAAGTGATATTATAAATCCTGTAAACATATAGAAGGTAATATTTGGACTTCTCCAGTTTTCTGCACTGACTTTAAGCACAACCGGAAATATCTACGCACACACTCGCAAGACCGGAAATCCAAGATGGCGGAGATATGCAACTAGCCCATTGTGAATCAGTGGCTGCAAGAGTGGCTTCTTCATATATAAATGAAGCTCTATGTCCTGCGGCTCATGATCACCCTCTAGCGTCACCCGCCAGCGTCTACAGGTCTAAGTGATGTTCAAGTTGGCATAGTTATACAGTATAATATACAATTCTATTTTAATATACATTTAAAGCAAGAACCATATTTAACAGATGATAAGTAATAATATTAATGAAAACAATACAAACATGACTACTTGAGTCCATACCACTACATATCCAGTCTCTTTCAGTCAATATCCCACATACAGTAATATGTAAATATGTACTTTTGAAAGGGATTTGTGGCATAAGCATATGGCATACTGTTCAAAACAGTAACTGTCATGTCTCCAGTTTACATCTGGTAATACTAACAAAGCACACTCTTATATTGACAACATGACTAAGCATTTGTTTGTGAACAACGACACAGGGACGTTTCATTCTGATGGCACTGATATGTTCATTGACAGAAATACTTGCTTTTAAAGATTTTGTTTGAGTAAGTTACAGGCTTTAGCAGGTAATCTATTGTATGGTGCTGTTTGAACAAATTGTTTTGAGAAATGCTTCTCTGTCTACTTCTAGTCTACTTCTGTGCAAATGACAGAGAAACGCTGTTATATTATCAAACCTCAGGACGCCGATGACGATGCATTTCAGGTTGATAGGAGGTTCATTATTAGTAGCCTAAGTGAAGCTGGTGCATTTATTGTGCCGCAGCGCCATCTACCTGTAAACAATCCATGTGATTGAATGTTCAAACATTGTAAATTATAAATACAAAAGTAATATATTATTAGAGATAATAAAAATCCCATATATATATATATATATATATATATATATATATATACATATATATATATATATATAATAAAATCCATTATAAATGTAAAAAAATAATATGAATACAATTATTACCATTATTATTAATATCAATAAAAATGAATGTTATAGCCTATAATTAACAAAATTATTATTATTGAAATAATATAGATTTTTAGTAAATTACACTCACATATATCTCGCTCTGTCAAAGATCAACTACTGTAAATTTTAGAAATATTTTAGATTAATCATTTTTTATACACGCACGCACACACGCACATATAATGAATTAAAATGTAACAATTTTCTCACAAAATCCCGCATTGTCATGTTTAATTCCTATAATTCTATTTGAATTATTATTTATTAACAAGGGAAAGCAGGGGAAATCTAGCTCAGTTATTAATGTACTACTAACATCTATGTGCATTTCATAATCTTACTTGGGATATAATCTGAGCTGTTAATTTGAGCAAAAGATTGGAGTATAAAAACATACATTTGACCCCGACGTGATTTGAACACGCAACCTTCTGATCTGGAGTCAGACGCGCTACCGTTGCGCCACGAGGTCCTGTGGTCAGAGACTGGATTTACCGCTTTCAACCATAAGCAATTCAGATACATATTAGAAATATTGCACATTTTTTTGTGCATGTTTGGACTTTAGGGGTGCACAATGTTGGCCAAACATTTTATGATTATGTAACAATATAGCTTATTAATAATAATAATAATGATGTCAAAAATAATTATTTAGTAATATCTGTTCTTATATAGTAATAGTAATAAAAATAATAAATAATGACAATAATAGAGTTATCGTTGTAATTAAGTAATTTTTAGATTTTTATTAAATTATAATAAAAAATAACACAAAATTATAAATATTTGTATATTTTACCATTGACCCAGATATGCAATATTAAACTGTGAAACTGTGAAAATCCATAATTAAATAAATCACATTTTTGAAAATGTTAAGAGTGAACATGTTTTATTTATTTTAATTTTTTATTGTGGAAAATATTTTGTATCACATTGTAAATAAATATGATTTGCATCATGACCAACAATCTTGCAACTAAACTGAATTTTTTTTTTTTTTTAAATACTAGGTAAAAATCACTAACATAATGTTTTTATTAATGCCTAAAAATATGCATAAATTATGCATAATATAATAATATCTTAAATATTAATATTTTGTTCAAATAATAAATAAATAAATACATACATACATGAGTGAGTGAATGAATGGACATCAATGCATTAATATCTGTTTTTAATAAATGTTGATGTTTTTAATAAATGTTGACGTTTTAAAACATTGTCCCATAGATTGAAATGTAGGAATCACAAAACACTTCAAATAAGTAGTATAAACACAGTGAGCATTTAATAATAATAAAAAAAGTAATAAATAAATAAGCATTGATATTTAATAATTGCATGTTGATGTACTCCAAGTCATAAATGAAACAACCACAGGTCACACGTTGCAACTCAATTTGTGGATTGTCGCTCAGATCCACATGGTGTGTACAGGAGAACAGAACGAGATACTTCAGATCGTCTCTCTTCACTCGTCCTGCAGTCAGGAGTCGATGAATACAGATCCCTCAAACAAACAGCAGATATGGGATGAGACTCTATTAATAAAATCAACATGAGCCTGGCAATATGAGTGGAGTATCAAACTCTCAGGGGCTTATAGAGGAATGAAGCAGCAAAAGCCAACTCAGTAATTAAAGATCAGTTCATTAGGATCTAAACTAAGTCCCTGCATCCAACAAGCCAACATTCACATGTCCTCTATATACTCTATTATACAGTATATTACGCAACTCTTAAATATTAACATGAATGTGTGTGTATGTGTGTGTGTACAGATGCTCGAGTAAAAATAAACACATAAAAGCACAAAAATAACATAGCCAAAAGGACGGATGGAGACAAACAGAGAAAAGCTCTGATGTGCTTGTGAGGAAAGGGTGTTGAGATTGTGGTATCGTGGTATTCTGTTAAGCTGGTGTAAAACTCTCTGTAAAATAACAACACCTTAACACGTCTGTCAGCAAACACTCGTGTCCGGCTCGCTCTCCATCCCTCCAAACTTTGTTCTTCGACTCTGAGAATCCTGGAGGGGTTTCGAGTGTCGGTGCACTCTCTTCTCTCCCCCTGGTTTGTCTCCCTCCTTCCAGCTCTCTCCTTGCTTGGTGGGTAACTTGAGTTCCCTGAACGCTTTGAATAACAGAGGGACTGTGAAATAAAAGGCAAAAAAAAGTGACAGAAGCTGTCAGTTGAAGGAAGACAAGCAAGACATCCACATCCACAGCCATGCCTGAGCCCACAGAAGGTACATCTCTCTTTTCCTTCAGAATTAATCAGCCTCTTTTCTGCCTTTGTAGTATTTATACTACTTCTTCTGTTTATTTAATAGAAACGAGTGTTCTTAGTAGTGCTAGAAAGACCTTACAAAACATGACAAGACTAGACAAAAATGACTTCTTTGATTGTTTTGCATTATTAGATCTGCATATTGTGGTATTGTTTATTTATCAGCTATATTATCAGAATGACCAATCAGTGATTTTTTTTTAAACAAAACTGAGATTTGCTCATTTATGACTGTTATTTCTTTCTTAAATATATATATATATATATATATACAATATTTCCATGCACTTCCTGAGGTCTGTAAATATGTTCACACACCTCAAATTAACATTAGGATTAATAGAAGAAGCAATGCAGGAGGATGAAGACTGAGGAGGAGGAGGCTCATGAATGAGGAAGGGATAGTGCATGATATCGCAATATTAATGTTCTGACGTGTTTTATTAATATGCATGGTATCAGAACATTAATCTGCGCGCCAGATAAATATTTAAATATATGATATATTTCATATTTTTCAAATAAATGTAAAAAAAAAAAAAAACATTTATTTTAATAAATATTTCAAAACTTTTTACATATCTAAAATAATATTTGGAAAATATTTTATTTATAAATAATATTTACACACATACATAAATATTCATATATAAACAAATATTATATATTTATACAGTATGTGTGTGTATATTTTATTAATTTTAATTTGATTGTAATAATATATTATTGTAATGCTTAATATTTTACAATATATTTTTATAAGCACATATAGATGGATGATTTTATTATTTACATTTAAATAATATATATATATATATATATATATTTTTTTTTTAAATAAATGTATTTTTAATATGTATCTTTACTTATTATTAAACAAATTTATATTTTATTTTGTGTTAATGTGTATGTCTGTACTCTAATGTTACCAATGCTTTGGCAATGTTAAGCCTTTTTTATCATGCCAATATTACTATTATTATTATGATTCAACGATAGATAGATAGATAGATAGATAGATAGATAGATAGATAGATAGATAGATAGATAGATAGATAGATAGATAGATAGATAGATAGATAGATAGATAGATAGATAGATAGATAGATAGATGTGTGACAGTGTGAGAACAGGACGAGACGGTGAATGTGTCTGGTATTCATCTACTAGTCTTAGCACAATTCCTCACTGACCATCAGTTTACAGATCATTCACAACACGAGCTCGAGAACGACTCCACTGAGTGTGTCATATGAGCCTCTGAAAGCTTAATGCACACTCAAAACAATAATAAGGCCTAAATCTAAAATGCATTTGAATTGCATATAAAATTTGGATTTTATTACACATTTATACACATTTAATGTGATGCATATTAGTAAGAAACAGGTCAGATTTCTGCACTCTGAAACATGGCATAGTTTATTCACTTTTTCCCTCATCATATAATCATATTTCAGTTCATATAAATTATATTTAAACAATCAGAATCAGTTCATTGTCAAAACAATAGAAATTATTCAGTTCATGGCAAGTTATATTTCTGTGGAAACTTATTTCTGTCGCAAGATTTAAAACAATGAATAATAAAATAATAGAAATAAATAATAAAAAGGTGATTGTGACATTTTTTTGTAACAAGTCAGAATTACGTGAAGAAAACCCAGAATGGTAGTATATAAACTCAGGATTGAGAAAAAAAACACTTAATTAGTTAAAATGCATGAGATCAAAAAGACTAGATTGGATTTACTGATGATAAATATAAAAACTAAACCATTTTGTTTAAAACACATTCAGTTCACATTACAGAAATCATTGATGTATGACTGACAAATATTTACATCAAATTAATTTAGTTAGTTTGTTTGTGCATGAGTCTTAAACCCTACAGATTTATCAAATGATTTTCAGAGAAATTAGAAAAGGCAACACCTAATTTAAGATGAGCAGAATCTGAAACCTTAAACCACATTGAGACACATTTTATCTGTGCTTGAGTGTAGAAGTCCCTGTCACGATCCAATTAACAGTTCAGATGCTAAGAAAAGCGTGACCCTCGAGACCTTTACTAAATCCACGCCTGCGGCCACATGACAGAACATAAATCATACGCCACAAAACCTTAACAGATTTTGAGCAAGGTTCATCCCGAATCACTGGCCTGTTCTCGTCTTCACCACAGTAAGATATAAATATCTCATGATGACCTCTGCCATTTCTATTTTCACCTCGCTATCCGTTCTGCAAATCACAGTTTAATGGACAACTCATCGTGGACTAAATATAAAAACATGGCAAAAAGAACTCAGCTTTTCTGAGAGATATTACAAGATGGCAATAGAAAATCACGTCATCTTTTCTCATGGCACATCAATCCCTCGGATGCGTTCATTTCTCAGTTTAACCTCTGTTACCTCGCCACACCTTCTGAATGAACGGCAGTAAATCTGATCAGCAGCCTGTCAGGAGCGATGATTTACACATCTTCCTGCTCTTATAAGGGTTCTTCCAGATGCTGTTGTCTGATATGGTAATGCCACAGAAGCCCAGGGGAGAGACGGCTCTAAAAATACCATCATACGCTGATAATCACTTCAGTTATAGAGACTTCACTAGTGTGAAAGAACACTCTGGAGAGCGGATTTAATAGTGTTTGCCATCATCAAAATGCAAAGCTAGGTGAAACTGCACTTGGTTATGTTTTTCTAATTAAATAAAAAAGTTTCACACATGAATAAGGTTTTTAAAATGTTTTACACATGAGGTCATTATGAACTTATTTAAAGCTAATTTATTTTAAATGGACCAAACATACTGAGATCTCATCTCCTGTCATTGGAGACTTTTGCTCGTGACATAAATATTTATACAGAGTTTATATGATGCCATCAGTAAAAGAAAATGTTAAACTGTTACACAGCCAAAAAAACCCCCAAAAAAACAAATAAAGATAAAAAGGTCTCTTCTGATTACGAAATGAAATATATATATATCTGAGATCAATAGTGAAATTGCTAATATTTTGCATTTAATCCAAAACCAAACACTGACGTTATTAATAAATTAAAAAAAATTTAACAATTCAAGATTTTTAATGAGGTCTCTGGCAATAGTGATCTGGGTTTCTCAATCAAAAATAAACTAAATACAAAATGCAAAAAAAAGAAGAAGAAGAAGAAAAAAAAAGAACGTGCATGCAATGCATGCTTAAAACTTGAGAACAGTCTGAATTGGCCAACAACCTATCGCTGAGATATCAGTCCAGTTATTTATTATGACCCTGCAGCTGCCAGAATATTTTATTACTCACAATAATCTGCCTTACAGGTCAAGAGTCTATAACTTAAAGAACCACCTCTATTTATGTATATTTATGTGACAGACAACACTGGAAAAGTGCAAATAAAACAATGCAACTATGTAATAGTAATGATAGCAAAAATTATAGGAATACAAACTTTTAAAAGGAAGGAGGATGCCTAGTCAGTCCAAATTTTGCCATAAATTGCTTAATTAGAAGCTAGTTGCATTACCCTGGAGTGACCCGGGATCAAGTACTGTTTAGGGGTACAGTGCTGACAGACTGTGTCCCATCCACTATGCAACATCATTCATTTACCTGCACAAATAGACAACAACCTCGGCACTAGTTTAATTCTGTGCTGCATTATCTGCCACCCAGATTCAACGATTCGGTAAAGTGTGACCATAACATAATCTGCATAACATCTGAATAGCCTGAGTGATAGATGGATGTTTAGTGTGTGTGTGTGTGTGTGTGTGTGTGTGTGTGTGTGGAATTGTGCTTAGACAGGGAGCTTACCATCCTAATGATTACCATCCTAATGTGCTAAATCCAGCATGTAGTACACTGTGTTGAGTATCGCCTCTATCCCTCTGAAACACACACACACACACACACATTCGTCTTAGGTGAATCATGAAGTCTAGTTTCTTACTAGTGAGGTGTTTATACTGCAAATATAAACCATAAACCCTAGACATAAAACTTTTCTGTGTCACTGCTGTCAGCCAGGAGTTATTAACTTTTATATGGAGTGGCAATTAGTTCAAAAGGTGATACAAAATGAGTAGAGTACATGAATGAATGATGACAAACTGATCATATACAATTACAAATTATAGTAGGTGAAGTGTGAAATTTATGTGGCTTAAATTGGAATTGCAAAATGCACATTACTAATAACATTTGGAGCAGGATTTGAAAAACAGATCATTTTACTCAATCTTGTTCAGCAAAATGAATGAATCAAAGCCATTTATTTAATTTCTCATTAAATTGTTTTATTTTTAATAGCCAAATTCCCCGTAGTCCACTTACGGGATCCTTTGATCATATTTCGGAAATGTTCTATTTTATAATTAGTCATCAAATTCGCTATCTAAAATATGTGTTTTAACCTTCATTAAATCTTTTTAAATAACAAACTAAACAAAAACAATAATAGTTGCATGCATTGAAAGAGAAAAATAAATGCATAAATAAATGCATTAATTAATAAGTTAAAATTGGGGGATGAGGGGTTAATCAATATATTTTGTAAGTAATGCAGAGACTTTAATGTCAATCATTTCTTCAAACTGCTTCAATGATTAAAATGTTCATTTTTTTAACGTCACAAAACTTGGAGCAAATTCAACAAATAAATAAATACAACAAAATAATTACTTATAAATAATAAATGCTGAAATATATACTGTAAAAGCAAATAACATAAATTACATTTAAAGAGGGTTAATTAATTTATAATGAAAGTCATCTAAGAGTTTTAAGGCAGTTTTTTTTACAGCTGCTTTAAGGCTTGAAATAAAATTTTATTAAAACTGTATCTTGCCATTTTTAAATGCCAAGTTAAGTTTTATGTGTGATTTGAAATGTGATACCGTGCTTACTTCTTACTGGTGAAGACAAACAATCATGGGTTAAAAGTTCATCCTTTATACAAAAAGAGTAACAACAAACTGGAGCAGAGCTTTCCTGATCCTACTTGATTTTTAAAAGATTATGGATACTGAAAAACATAATTCAACTGTAATCCTAAAGTCACCTACGATACTTAAAATTAATCTGAAGTGCGAACACAAAAACATTGCATGTGCCACATCCTCTCGATTCACCTAAAATAAATCGCAGCATATCTGCGGTTACAGGCCTTATACTTCGAGGTCAGTCCTTTTTGACAGTTATTTGACTGACCATAAAAGCCTGTCTGTGAGATGTTTGCTATCTGATATCGGTGTGGTCAACGGTTAGATTCCTGGCCTGACATTAGAGAGGTTACGATGTTACCGTGGCCTTTTAAACAAGCTCCATGGAAACAACTTGCCCTCCTAAGAACGAGGAGGATATGAGGCATGCTGCTATTTCAGACCACGCGATCAGAGAGAGTTTCTCATTATCAGAGTGGAAACATCTTGATGAAGTTGCATCAACAACTCCAAAACAAGAAATTAACACTCAACCTATATGGTTTTTCACCTGCAGATGCTAGAAAAACTAAGCAACACATAGCAGGGTTTCCGCAGGTTTATTTTACATTAAGGGAACACAAATCTTGCTCGGTAATTGTGGCTTGCTTTCCAGGACGTTTTTGAATTTAAGACTTTCCACACCTATTAAAGACCTTAATATAAATATATCTATATATAAAATATCATAATATAATATAACATACGCACACACAGCAAACAGCATATTAAATATCTCTTACTCAAATTTTTTGATGCAATTAAACGTCCCTAAACCTGCAGATTTTAACCCGTGTCCACATAATAAACTACAGCATTATGTTTAATACAGTTAACACCTATATTTTTCAATTTAGAGCAGACCACTCAGTCAAGGATCTTATGTGCACACAATACGTGTGTGTAGAAATATACAGAAGAAAGTATAAAACTGTGAGGCCAGTTGTGAGACATATTTATAGGATTGTAGAGGATCTGTCTGGTCGAGTGCCTGAGGATTCCTACTAAGGATCCGCTTACTACTCAGAGCTCTGGAATATATTTATCATCGGGGCAGTTGATTTCAGAATAGTTTCATATAACTTAGCTGATGTCATCAGTCATGATTCACTGAAACACTTATGGTCAGCCAGGTTCACAGTTTGAACATTATTAAATTAATGTATTGCAGAAATATACATACTTTTTTTTATCTTTACTGACTTCTGTCAGGCCATGGCATCACAACAGAACTATATAAAATACTGAACAGTCAAAATGTCCAAGAAAAATGTTTTAGGAACATTCCATTTTATCATTTAGCAAACATTACGGGAATGTTACTTTTGAATGTTCTCCGAACATTCTGAAAACGAGTAGTGACATTTTAAAAAATGTTACTAAAATATCCCATGAACGATGTACAGATAACATTTTAAGAACATGAAAGTTTGTTCAAATTTGCATTAGTGGAAGAAAGTAGGGGTGCAAGATAAATATCGGCCGATAATTAGTCCGCATCTCATCAGCCGGTTCTGTAATCAGCGGTAAATTCCATCAGGTGCGTGATTTCACATAGAGCAGCTGTTACTACACAGAGCCGTTGTTAACTGACATGCTGTGCAAATCCATGTTCATTTGCACTGAGGCAAATGGTGGTCACACCAGAAACTGACTGGTTTTCGGACCCCCCCCGGACCCCCCCATTACAGTAAAACTGCACATTATAGAGTGGCCTTTTTATTGTGGCCAGCCTAAGACACATCTGTGCAATAATCATGCTGTCTAATCAGCATCTTGATATGCCACACCTGCGAGGGCTATCTCGGCAAAGGGTGAAGTGCTCACAAACACGGATTTAGACAGATTTGTGAACATTATATGAGAGAAATAGGCCTTTTTTTGTACATACAAAAAGTCTTATACCTTTGAGTTCAGCTCATGAAAAATGGGGGCAAAAACAAAAGTAGTGTGTTTAGGTGTAAAATTAGGGGCAATCATTGCATTTTGATCATGATCCAAATGAAGATCCTTTATACATGTAGCATGAGCAATTAAATAATAATAATAATAATTAGATTGTATAATTTCAAAATCTGAAGCAAAAACAGAATGGTCTGACTTCAGCTTTGTGAAATTATGCAGCATAAACATCTGCACAAAACAGAAACAGCAGAGGGACTGAATGAAACACAGTTTCAGTCTCTGACAGCAGGTGGCGCTTATGGGACAGCAGTGATACAGTGTTTTGACGTAAAAAAGATGCATGCTTATAAACACTATTTTAATATGTATTTCATATTATAAGACAAAATGAAAAGAATTCATCTTAAACTTTTTTGAAGACTAAATAAAATAAATAAAAACTCCTACCACCAATTTAATCCAATATTTTGAAAACAGTCAATATGACTATCACTTTAAGCCATAATAATATTTATTTTATTTGGATATATCATGCAGTACTAATTAAAATTGTATAAGTACAAAAAAAGGCTTTTATTATTAGCCTTGACTGTAATAGGTAAATTGAGCTTGCATTGATGTATTTATGCCAATAAATGTACTACGACCAAAATAGTTGAAATGTTTTAATTTCTAATTAAATTAAATTTCAACTATAGATCCGATGTATCATGGATATATCACTTAGATGTGTGAACCTCAGGTTGTGTGACCTTATTAATATTCATGAGTTATGTCACAATGCCACATAGTAACACTAGACTGAAATAGCAAAATGCAGTTGTAAAGAAACAATATTATAAATTACCTTAGTTTAATTACAGAATTCAAACAATAAATGTGTTTTTGAAACTAAAACATTGCGTTGCTGTAACTGACGGAAGCACAGAGCTCATTTGAACTGAGCTTCCTCTTTACTCTTAGTTATAGGACGAAAATATGAATGAACCAACACTAACTCATGGCCAATTCGTATGTATTTTACGAGGTGGCTTATTCGTACGAATTTGTACGACCTCACTCGTACGATTTTATACGATTTGTCTAACGGTTAGGTTTAGGGGAGGGGTTAGGTGTAGGTCATTCGTACAAATTCATACGAATTGTGCAACTCGTAAAATACGTAAGATTTGACAACAATCTTATGAATTTGTACGAGTGTGGTCGTACGAATTCGTACGAATAAGCCACCTTGTGAAAAATGTACGAATTGCCACGAATTGCCAAATATAAAGTATCTAATGTCACTTTTTCTCATTTCTTCCCACAGAGGTGAAGACAGAGGGTAAGTGACGCCATTAGCTTGCGCTGACTGTTTGCAAATTATAAGACCTTTAAATATTAAAAAATATAGAGTTACGAATACTGTAGGTTTCTTTGTTCTTTCCTCTGCAGAAGCTCCAGAAGAGCATGGTAATGAATCTGATATGACAATCCTTAAGCAATGTCCTTGCATTATTTAAACCACATACTAACTATATAAGTGACAAGTGTGAGTGATAAGTGACTATATAAATGAGTCACTTAGAATTAGAGTTCATAGTTGGTGTGCATGAAAGGACTCTGTGATATAATGTGCAATAGTTCCCATTTGGATGTGTATGTAAATATATTCAGCCTGCCCTATTATGGAAATCAATACAATATTACAACAAATGACTGCAAAAGGGTGAGAAGAGGAAAGAACGGTCTCCTTCCTTGTGCATGAAGCTCACCCAGAATTCAGTTATTTCTGTGATATCTTTAATGCCATTCGTTGTTAATATAAGAAAACAACCCAATGTATTACTGTTTTATGCTTGAATTAATATATGTTTTAAATATTCGCAAGGAATATTTAAAATGGAAACAGAGCGTGCATTTTGTTGACACAAGTTGTTATTTACAGGATCCCTATGTGTGAATATCCAAGTCTGTCTGCATGTGTGTGTGTATTTTTTGTATTTATATATAACATACCTGTTCCATGCTTGCAGAACGAACCGAGCTTACAGGACTCTTTTTAGAGAAGCCACAAAGTGTGGTCGCCATCACAGGTATAAAAACACATTATTAAAGCTCCAAATAGTTGCCATAAAAAACCAACCGGCATTAAAAGTAAGATGTGTGTGTTTTTAACACAGGAAAAGATGTAACATTTGTGGTTAAGGTGGACTCCACCAACCTCACACGTAAACCCACCATGAAGTGGTTGAAGGGGAAGTGGATGGACCTCGGCAGCAAAGCGGGAAAACACATCCAAATAAAAGAGACCTATGACAGAAATACTAAGGTAAGAGGGGAGTGTGTTGTCATATTTAATATTAATACTCCACATAATCTAAAGAATATTCAGCATAACTAAATTCTAAATTCATCCATAACCAGGTTTGATGAATGTATGGTGTTTTGTTTGGAAGCATGGTTTCGCCGTGTGATAAAAATAAATAAATAAATGCAAATTACTTTTTGTTTTTATCTCACAATTCCTTTTTCTCAGAATTGCAAGATAAAAAAAAACAGAATTGTGACATAAACTTGCAATTGTAAGAAAAATGTCACAATTGTGAGATACAAGTCGCAGTTTTATTCTTTAGTGGAAAGATAAATGCATAATTTCTTGACGTTGACTTAAATTTAAGATAAAAACATTCTGAATTCTGATTTTATATGGTGCAACTTTGATTAGATTTTATTCCTCAGAATTGTAAGAAAAAAGTCAGAATCGTGAGAAAATAGATAGAATTTTGAGAAATAAACTCAGACTTGTGAGAATAAAAGTCAGAACTGTGAGATAAAAAGTCGCAAAAAAAAAAAAAAAAAAAAAAAAAATATATATATATATATATATATATATATATATATATATATATATATATATATATATATATATATATATATATATATATATATATATATGGGCTTCCATTACATGGATCTTCAATTTTATTAGAGCATTTGTCAAAACTGTAATGTTGAAGGTATTTATTTTATCATCAGAAATCTTGTAAAATCTTTAAATAATAGCTTTTTTTTTTTTTTACAAAATAGAATATAGATTATCTTTGCACTTAGTTGATCAACTTGAATTTGTGACTTGTACTTTATTACACGTCATCCTTAAATGTGGCTTGTTTCTTTGACTCGTTCCTTCTCAGATCTACACGTACGAGATGAAGATCGTTAAGGTGGTCCCAGGAGACGCAGGTGGATACAGGTGTGAAGTGTCTGCTAAAGACAAATGTGACAGCTGCACCTTTGAGATCACGGTGGAGGGTTAGTGTGTCTTTCACACACAATCAGACACAACGAAAATAACACCGTCTCAGTAGAAATCTGTAAAGGACTGTTCTATATTTATCTTTCATCCTTGTCTGTAGCTGCTGAACAAGAGAGCCAAGCTGATATTTTGTCTGCCTTCAAAAGAGCGTGAGTCTGAGTATTATATTCATTAGTATATTTCTCATAAGTATGCAATCACATATTTAGGCCTGAACTAACCATTCAAAAAAACACGAACCAGTTAACTGTTAATCTAAATACACACACACACACACACACACACATATACACATACTGTACATACATGCATACATACTTTAGATAGATAGATAGATAGACAGACAGACAGACAGACAGACAGACAGACGATGATAGATAGATACATAGATAGATAGATAGTTAGATAGACAGACAGACAGACAGACAGACGATGATAGATAGATAGATAGATAGATAGATAGATAGATAGACAGACAGACAGACAGACAGACAGACTGACAGACAGACAGATGATAGATAGATAGATAGATAGATAGATAGATAGATAGATAGATAGATAGATAGATAGATAGATAGATAGATAGATAGATAGACAGACAGACAGACAGACAGACAGACAGACAGACAGACAGACGATGATAGATAGATAGATAGATAGATAGATAGATAGATAGATAGATAGATAGATAGATAGATAGATAGATAGATAGATAGATAGATGGTGTTTTATGAAAGTTATTGTGCTCTCCTACAGTGATGCTGGAGAGGACGAGGGTGAACTGGACTTCAGTGCTCTTCTCAAAGCCGTTAAAAAGTAAGTGTCCTCTCTATCCATTAAGACCACACTCCGTCTCCTCTAACCGCTTACTCTTGTTTATCACATCACTCACTTTCACAGGAAAAAGAAGCCAGAGCCTGAGCTGGACACCGACGTCTGGGAGCTTCTGAAGAGCGCTCATCCCAGCGAGTACGAGAAGATCGCCTTTCAGTACGGCATCACTGACCTGCGTGGCATGCTGAAACGACTCAAGAAGATGAAGGCCATAGAGCCCAAAACCAGCGAGGGTACGAGAAAGAGAGAGCGGTGAAAACTCAAGCCTCTGATCTTCTGTTTGTGACTGTGTGTTTGTGTGTGGGATGTTTCTCCAGCGTTCCTCAGACGACTGGAGTCGGCGTACTCCGTTAACAAAGAAAAGAAGATCGTCCTGTCTGTGGAGTTGGTCGACCCTAACGCTGAGATCAAATGGCTCAAGAACGGACAAGAGATCAAACCTTCTGCCAAGTGAGAAGCCAGAAAATACTCGTACACACATCCATTTCCAAAACACATTCATGACATTACTAGAACTATTTAAGACGATCCATATTGTTTATATTTTGCATCTAAAATGAGTTATGTCACACACCAAACAAAATGCCAAATATAACAATATTCTTCAACCATATAAAAGCCAACAGAGGTCAGAGAAGCTTCTCTGTCAGTTTCTGTCATGTTTAATATTGTAAGGAGATCACATATGTCTCTTCGTGTGGCAGATACATCATGGAGTCCGATGGAAACGTTCGAACCCTCACGATTAATAAATGCAGCCTGGCAGATGATGCTGCGTACGAATGCGTGGTCGGGACTGATAAATGCTTCACGGAAGTCTTTGTTAAAGGTGTGTGTAATGCTTGGGAAAGAGTTGAACCGGAAGAGCTTTTTATTTAGTGTGTGAAAAATAACCAGTGAATAGCTGATGCAACTTATTTGCAAAATCATTGAAAAATCCAGCATTTATTTATCCTATATCTATCATATATCGTATAACATTTATTAACACATATCTCACCATCGTAGTTAAATTTTTTTTTATTTTTATAATGAACTATTGCATTGCATAGCTGATCATCGTGAAGTGGAATTTAATTAGCATTGCATTTTCTCTCTAAGAATCACTCTGCAGTTTTTAAACTAATGTGAAAGTCAAGTGTAAAACGCTCAGTTCCTCTTGTGAAGGCACTATTATAGTCCAGCGTGTCTATATATAATGTCACACTGTCTTTATCTAATACATTGTTTCAAATCACTTTATCTAATTGCATTACAGAACCTCCGGTCACCATCACTAAACTGCTGGATGATTACCAGGTCGTGGTTGGAGAAAGAGTGGAGTTTGAGATCGAAGTGTCTGAGGAAGGAGCGCACGTCATTTGGTAACAAACTACAGCTTGTACAAGATATCACCAATGCTTTCGTTAGACACAAAATACATACAGATAACACAATTATACATGAGATATATCTCAAATATTTAGCAACACAACTGTTTTCAACATTGATAATAATCAGAAGGATTAAGGAGGAAGATGAACGACATGGAGGAAGATGAAGACTGGAGGAATGATGCTGAAAATACAGCTGTGCATCACAGGAATAAATTACATTTTACATTATATTCACAAAAAAAGTTTGTCCAAATGAAGTTCTTGGCAATGCATATTACAAATCAAAAATGAAGTTTTGATATATTTACAGTTGGAAATTTACGAAATATATTCATGGGACAAGATCTTTACTTAATATCCTAATAATTTTTGGCATAAAAGAAAAATTAAATTTTTATATATATATATATATATATATATATATATATATATATATATATATATATATATATATTGCTACAAATATCTGTAACTGAACACCGAACAGTGAAATTAATCAAATGAGATTAGATAATTGCACTCAAATAATAATGAAAGTTCATTGGACTTAATTTAAATAAGTTCTGTAAACTAAAAGGTGAATTTAAAATGATTGCGTTTTCTAGTTCCCAGCATGCTTTGCATCAGAAAACAAGGAAAATAAATGTAGAAATTAAGTGTTGTTTTTACACACGATTAACATAGAGGGACAGAAGTTAGTACTTAAATGTTGTCTTATGTTTGGATTTACATATTAACATTTCCCACATTATATGAGTTTAAAATAGATAACATTTTGGGTGAATTACTCCCTAATATAAGTTGAGAAATATAATTATTTCAGATAACATTGAGACAATTTAAGGCAGTTGCAAATGTCATTTTTAAGTTAATGTAAACTGAAAAGATGTAAAAACATCACTTAAATTGTTTTGTGCAATCTGTTACAAAATATGTTTTTAATTCTGTGAACTTATTAGGGTTTGCAGTGTGTGCAACTTAAGACCAGGGTCACATATATTCATATTAATCCCAAAATTTTGACGATGAATGCATAGGATGTTTGAGGATCGGGAGTTGTCTCGAGATGACAAAAGTTCGAAGTATCGTTTCAAAAAGGACGGGAAACGCCACTGTCTCATTATTCAAGAGGCGACCACAGAGGACAGTGGGATGTACTTCGTTTACACCAACGGAGGCCAGTCGAAGGGAGAGCTCATCGTTGAAGGTAAAACCTGATCTCTATGTACATACCTTCAACCCTCACCAGTCGTTTAACCAGTGCTTTTGCTTTAATATCCCTTTTAGAGAAGGAACTGGAGGTGTTGCAGAGCATCGCAGATCTTACGGTCAAGTCGGCAGAGCAAGCTATGTTCAAGTGTGAGGTGTCCGACGAGAAAGTCACAGGGAAATGGTTTAAGGATGGCAAGGAAGTTCAACCCAGTAAACGTATCAATATTTCCCATATCGGCCGGTCAGCATTCAGACACATGCACACGTGTTCACTCAGCTCGGATGTTACTGTATAGGTTTGAAATACGTTTGCATGTGACTCCAGGTTTCATCGTTTAACCATTGATGACGTCAAGCCAGAGGATGCTGGAGATTACACGTTTGTCCCAGACGGTTACGCGCTCTCACTGTCTGCCAAACTCAACTTCCTGGGTAAGATATCGACTGTATAGTGTGCAAAACTAACTCTGATTTGATATGAGTGTACATAAACAAATCATTCTTTATCTTTCAGAAATCAAGATCGACTATGTTCCCAGACAAGGTAGGACAAAGATCAATCCCTCAGCCAGAGTTTTTAATTCATGAAAAATCTACTGCTAGATGCCCAGACTATTTCTTAACATAGACGCTAGCTTCATGCAGCTGTCTTTGACTCTCTTGCTTTGTCTTGCTCCTTTAAGATCCTCCTAAGATCCATCTGGATGTGGCTGGTAACCTGGTTTCTCAGAACACCATTATTGTTGTTGCTGGAAACAAGCTGCGTCTGGATGTGGAGATCACGGGAGAACCCGCTCCCACCGTCTGCTGGATGAAGGGAGACAAGGTACACATGCAAAATGATGACAATTAGTCAATAGTGATCATTTAAATAATACATGAACATTTTAATTATGCAGTTTCAGTTTACAGATTTAGAGTGGGTAACTGGGTCATGCACATGCTCCAAATAGGGATGCATTGATATGATATGGTTTTTATCATTAAATAAAACTCTTGCAATGTTTTATTAATGGAAATTAAGCAGAAATCACCTAAAACTTAATAAAATTGGAAATGTACTCGCGACTATGTTTGAGGTGTGTGACACAAAAGAATTATTGACGGGAAAAAAACTAAAAAAAACTAAAACTAACTAAATAATTTACAATTATTCAGAACAAACAAACAACAACAAAACAACGACAAAATTACATAGTAAAAAAAAACAAAAACAAAAAAAAACATAATAATAATTCTAAATATTAAGAAACCTGTAATAGTTTATACAAACATGTAGGTTTATGTGATTTAATATTTTTAAGTAATTAATAATATGTATATATATTTATTATTTAAATGTTTCACATTGATAATGTTTGGTATTTACACATACTGATTATTTATTTTAACATAAATTAACAAAAAAAGAAAAATAAATACAAATAAAAATCTCTTTAAATTGCTTTAAATTACATCAGACTTAATAAAGAGTATAAAAACTGCTTTTAATTTCTTTTCTTTTCTTTTATTTTTGTATTTTATTTTTACACAGGTTTGACTGCAGTTAAAATAAAATGTAGGCCTTCTGTGATCTATTGGGAAACATTATACATAATTATAGCCAAGGTTTTAAATGGAAACATTTTTAAAATACACAAATATAACAAAGACACTAAATGCATGCATGCCATGGATCAAGAAATGACTTTAATTTAATTTAATTTAATTTAATTTAATTTAATTTAATTTAATTTAATTTAATTTAATTTAATTTAATTTAATTTAATTTAATTTTTCCTGTGTTGATGTGGTAGTGTAATTATGTGAAATTAATAAAAAATATGTTACTGGCATTGGTCAGACATTTATTGGCTGAAAAACATATGATCAAACAAAAATGTGCAGTATGAGTTTAATATGTAATGTCATTGCTAAATGAATAAATAAAACCACTGTGCCTGTGTGTCCCAGCCGGTGACAGACGCAGAGGGACGTGTGCGAGTAGATAACAGAAAAGACCTCAGCAGTTTGGTCATTGAAGGAGCAGAGCGAGAAGATGAGGCCAACTACACCATCACTGTCACCAACCCCGCAGGAGAAGACAAGGCCAACCTATTCATCAAAATCGTAGGTGTGTTTCCAGCACTACCTCCTTATTCCTGCAGATGGCACTGTGATTATAACTGCAACAAACTAAACCACAGCGAGGGTCTAAACGCACATTTAGATTTACATTCATGCACTGGCCAAATGCATTCATCCAAAGTGACTTACATTGCATTCAAGGTAAACATTTTATCAGAGCATGCATTTCTTGGGATTCGAACCCATGCCGTCTGAAGTCACTGCTGTGTGTTGCAGATGTTCCTGATCCTCCCGAGAATGTGAAGTGTACTGGAGTAGGAGAAGACTGCGCCACTGTCATCTGGGAGCCTCCGAAGTTTGACGGAGGAGCACCTTTGAAAGGTAACACACACCTGTTACAGGTAACCCAGCTCTACCCACACTCAGAAGTCTCAGCATCATCTCAATCTGATCTGATTTTCTAGGCTATCTGATGGAGAGGAAGAAGAAAGGATCCTCTAGATGGACAAAACTTAACTTTGACGTCTATGAGAACACGACATACGAGGCCAAGCGCATGATTGAAGGCATTCTGTATGAGATCAGAGTTTTTGCGGTCAATGGGATCGGGATCTCGGCTCCCAGCCTCAGCTCTAAACCATTCATGCCGATCGGTGAGGAAGGTTTCGCTATTGCCTTGTTATGAACTTTTGGACATCTCTTGCTTTAACTGTTGATTTCTCTCTCTCAGCCCCCACCAGCGAGCCCACGAAGCTGACCGTTGATGACGTATCGGACACTACGTGTTCACTGAAGTGGTTGGCTCCTGAGAGGATCGGAGCTGGAGGACTGGATGGATACATCATTGAATTCTGCAAGGAAGGAGGTGCGTCTTTTGCTGGACTAAAGCATAGTGGATCTAAACTCGCTTCACCAAAGTTTCTCCAATTCTCTACAGGATAAATAACAGGGCTGGGTCATATAGTTTATGAAAAATACTTATTTTTGTTTTCCAAATGGTCCAAGACACCATTTGTCACTTTGAATTTAAAGTACACGAAGTGTACTTTAAAAAAAAACAAAAAGTCTTAAAAATCGTCAATGTTTCTAAAATTACACAGTTTTGATTATATTTTATATATGTATTGATATTTATGTTTTTGCTCTAAAATGTTTAAGGTTTATTTAAATGAACATTTAATTAAAAAAATAAATGTTATCATTTTTTTTGCATTATTTAAATACATTAAAAATAATTAAATAAAAAATGACAAATTACAAAATAATTTTAAATGACAAACATGCAAAATAAAACACTATTTTTTTTACATTTTATTCATTAAAAATAAATAAATAGATAAATAAATAATTAATATTTAAATAAAAGAATAAATACATTAATAAAAATGTAATTAAAAATGACAATAAAAATATATATTTAAAAACATTCAAAATAAAACAGTAACTAAAAAAAGATTAGATAATTTATTTGTTACAAATGAATACATAGAAAAATAAAACAATAATATTTACATATAATATTAAATGCATAAATAATTAAATACTAATGACAGATTAAAAAATACATTTAAATGACAAACATTCAAAATAAACACTAACTAAATATTAAATATATTAAATATAATTGTAAAAATAAATAAATGTATTATAAATTGAATAACAAGGATTAGGGCATGTGACTGAGCTTTCTGACATACTGAATATTCACCCTATAGTTGTAATGATTTATCTCATAGAAAATTAAGCCATATTGTCCTCATCATGAGATTACATTATCGAGATTCAGTAGGAAACGTTGGTAAAGTGACTTATATTTTTTTTATTGGTTTAAAATATATTGTTGCATTTAATATTATATGTAAATATTATTTTATTTATTTTTCTATATATTCATTTATAACAAATAAATGATCCAATCTTTTTTTAATTACTGTTTTATTTTTTTTGTCATTTTTTATTTAATTGTTATTAATGTGTTTATTATTATATTTAAATATTAATTGTTTATTTATTTATCTATTTATTTATTTATTTTTAACGAATAAAATATCTAATCCTTTTTTAGTTAGTGTTTTGTTTGGAATGTTTTCATCTAAAATTATTTGTTACTTTGTCATTTTTATTAAATTATTTTTAATGTATTTAATATTATATGAAAATATTATTTATTTATTTATATATTTATACATGTATAACATATAAATTAAACATTTTTTGTTACTGTTTTTTTTTGAATGCTTTTAATTATTATTTTTTTAATTTGTCATTTTTTATTTAATTGTTATTAATATATTTATTATTGTATGTAAATATTAATTGTTTATTTATTTATCTATCTATTTATTTATTTAATTATTTATTTATTTTTAACGAATAAAATATATAATCTTTTTTTAGTTAGGAATTTTTATTTGGAATTGTTTTATCTTTTATCCATTTAATTATTTATTTTTTAACTATTTTTTTTATTTACTTTTTTAGTAATTGTTTTATTTTGAATGTTTTTTTATTTTAAATTATGAATTATTAAATATTTAATTTGTCATTGTTATTAATGTATTTATGTAAAAATTAATTGTTTATTTATTTATTTATTTATATTGGATTTAATTATTATTATTATTCCTTTGTTATATTCCTGCATGTCAGAAACGGAGTGGCATCCTGCTAACACGGATCTCGTTGAGCGCCAGAGTTATGTGGTCAGAAACCTTCCCACTGGAGAGAAGATGAATTTCCGTGTGGTTGCGGTGAATATGGCGGGCCGAAGCCCTCCTGCATCGCTCGGACAGCCCGTCACCGTCAGAGAAATTATGGGTACGAATAAAACAAGATAAATAAGGTTTGTCTCTAGCAAACCTGTGATGCTCTCCTCTCATTTCAGAGCATCCTAAGATCCGTCTGCCTCGTGAACTCAGAACCAAGTACATCAAGAAAGTCGGAGAGAAAATCAACCTTGTCATCCCTTTCCAGGTGTGTATGATAAAACACGAAGCACATCTATGATGAAGCACATCATTTAACAAGCTCATGTGTTTCTTCAGGGCAAACCGCGTCCGGTTGTCACGTGGCTGAAGGACGGCCAGCCGGTGGATGAAAAGAAAGTGGGCGTCAGGAACTCAAACGTGGACTCCATCCTCTTCATTCGTTCTGCTGAGAGAGAGCACTCTGGGAAATACACACTTAGCTTGAAAATTGAAAACATGGAGGACTGCGCTAACATAGACATCCGGATTGTAGGTAAGATGATATACAGTGGTTAAAAATAGTGGTCGATTAATATACAGAAAGCATTGTGGCTGAAATAATAGTGATATGCAATGCAATTTAATGTTAACAACTAATACACAATATTTACAATCATTTTATAAAAGCAAGTACAAAATTAACAATTGCTAATCTTTTTTGTCAGTCAAACTACTTTGATGTACTATATTTATTCAATACGAAAACATATTTGTCTGATGTGGGAATATTAAAATATTACATGCAGGTAAACAGTTATTTTGAATTATTTTATTTTACAATTATTTTAAATTAAATAATCATTTTTTTTATTTCTCATATTTTAGATTTATTTAATTTGTATGTAAATATAACTAATTTTTATAAATAAATATATATATATATATTTTTTTATCAATTTATTTCATTTATTTGCATAAATATAAATTTTCAATTATATTTTGCATTTGATTATTATTTATTTATTAGTCTGTGCTCTCAGTGAAGCTCCCTGCATCTTAAAATTATTTAGTTTAATTTGCTTTCACCAATTCCCAAACCTTCCTCCCTCGCGAATCCCAGTTTTGGGAAACTTAAGTTGACCGCCCTGAGATCTCCCTCTGATCTTAACCCCTGATTCACTCCAGAGACGTTCATCAAGTTCGCCCGACTCTCTTCCCAGATAAACCCGGTCCTCCGACTCAAGTGCATGTGACTGACGTCTGGGGTTTCAACGCAGCGTTGGAGTGGAAACCTCCCAAAGATGACGGCAACTGTGAGATCACCGGCTACACGATCCAGAAAGCAGACAAGAAAACCAATGTGAGAGATCTGATCTCCATGTATCCACCAAAACACCAGTCTGACATCATTAACTCACCCTAATATCTTTCTCTGACTTCAGCATGATTTCTAGTAGTATAGTCATATATCTCCTACTGTTTTGGTGATTTATCATCATGTTTTGAGCTCAACAGCATCCATCCATTTACCGTAAGGTGTTTGGAACAACATGAGGGTGAATAAATGACGACAGAACTGTTATTTTTGTGTGAATGACTCCCTTTCTCCATCACTTCCTCGCAGGAGTGGTTCACGGTGTATGAGCACAATCGCCGCACTAACTGCACCGTCTCTGACCTCATCATCGGAAACGAGTACATGTTTCGCGTCTACAGCGAGAACCTCTGTGGTCTCAGCGAAGATCCCTGCATGAGCAAGAACACCGCCGTCATTGCCAAGACTGGTCAGTGTGGTCAACAGCATACATGTCGGGAACATGTGGAAAATTAAGCTTGGATATTTGATTGCACTGCAAAAAAAAAACTTTTTTAAAGCAGATAAACTGGTTACTTTTGTTGGCAAGCTAACTACCGTATTTTCCGGACTATAAGTCGCACTTTTTTCATAGTTTGGCTGGTCCTGCGACTTAGTCAGGTGCGACTTATTTATCAAAATTAATTTAACATGAACTAAGAGTAAACACTACAGTCTCCAGCCGCCAGAGGGCGCTCTATGCTGCTCAGTGCTCCTGTAGTCTACACTGAAGACACAGAGCGCCATCTGGTGGCTGTAGACGGTAATGTTTTCTGTTGGTGCTTGGTTCTAAATAAATGTGACTTATAGTCCAGTGCGACTTATATATGTTTTTTTCCTCGTCATGACGTATTTTTGGACTGATGCGACTTATACTCAGGTGCGACTTATAGTCCGAAAAATACGGTAATTAAAAGTGCACAAATCAATGGAAAAATCTCATTTAGATTTTTCTTATTAAAAAATTGCCCACAATTTTGGGATTATACATCAATAATAATGAATATATAATACAAATAATATGTTAATATATTGTATAATTATTATAATTATTTTATTACAGAATAAAAACAGAAAATGACTAAAAAACTCAACTTTGCTCTAAACTACACAAAAAAAGTTAAAATTAAGTATTTTGTTGTTTTGTTTGTTGGGCTTCACAATTTATAACTGAATATGTCTGTAATATAATAATATCTAATACTATTTAAATTACTAAGAAATTGCATTAAAAAAAAAAACAGAAAATTACTAAGAAATTTACAAAATAAAATTACTAAATTAAATCAAATACCGTATTTTCCGGACCATAAGTCACACTTTTTTTCATAGTTTGGCTGGTCCTGTGACTTATAGTCAGGTGCGACTTATTTTTCAAAATTAATTTGACATGAACCAAGAGAAATGAACTAAGAGACATGAACCAAGAGAAATCATTACCGTCTCCAGCCGCAAGAGGGCGCTCTATGCTGCTCAGTTCTCCTGTAGTCTACACTGAAGACATAGAGCGCCCTCTCGCGGCTGAAGATGGTAATGTTTTCTCTTGGTTCTAAATAAATGCAACTTATATATGTTTTTTCCTCGTCATGACGTATTTTTGGACTACTGCGACTTATACTCAGGTGAGACTTATAGTCCGAAAGATACGGTAATTAAAAGTGCACAAATCAATGGAAAAATCTCATTTAGATTTTTCTTATTAAAAAATTGCCCACAATTTTGGGATTATACATCAATAATAATGAATATATAATACAAATAATATGTTAATATATTGTATAATTATTATAATTATTTTATTACAGAATAAAAACAGAAAATGACTAAAAAACTCAACTTTGCTCTAAACTACACAAAAAAAGTTAAAATTTAGTATTTTGTTGTTTTGTTTGTTGGGCTTCACAATTTATAACTGAATATGTCTGTAATATAATAATCGCCCTCTCGTGGCTGAAGATGGTAATGTTTTCTCTTGGTTCTAAATAAATGCAACTTATAT